>NW_012116666.1:1941028-1943330 GCF_000951035.1 Colobus angolensis palliatus | reverse complement strand
TGAAAAAGTTAAAAGATACAGCTGAAAGTAATTTTGGTATTTCTACTTTAACTTAATACATCCAAAATACTTTCAACACATCAGAACTATTCTTAAGGAACTAGTTTACATTCTTTGGTGTGTGTGTAATGTCTTGAAGTTGTCTGTGTATTTTTTACAGTTAGACCAAGTGTTATTTTGGATTGGCCCCTTTTCAAGTGCCCTGTGGCACGAGTGGCTGCTGGTGGCTGTGGTGCTGCATAGCCCAGCCCCTTAGGGTGTGTGGGAGGATGGGGGAGTGGTGATCAATAATTTAGATCAGGGAATTATAGTCGCTGTTAGAGAGAGATGGCTGCCACTAGACCCTGGTCAGGGAAGTCTCTGTGAGACTGGAAAAGTTGAGAAGCCCCAGGCAGCGGGGAACAGTCAGTGCGAAGGCCCTGAGGCAGGGCTGGGCATGCCTGCTCCAGGAAAAGGAAGCTCTTGGAGGACGTGTGAGCAGGGAAGGGAATGACCTGGAGTGTCACGGTAACTGTGGGTGGGGCCGGGTGGAAGGTGCAGGGAGACCCCTGGCAGCCAGTGGGGGTGTCAGGAGAGGGAGCAGCAGCCGCGGGATGAAAGTGGGAGCCCAAGAGCCTCTCTTGCTCCTCTCCTCTGGGAGACATGGTGATGGTGCTGGTCCTCTGTGCCCAGAAAGCTCATGTAATATTTTAAAAATCGCTTTGAACTTACATACAATAAAGTGCCTAATTGCATGTGCCCCATCTGGGGGATTTCATCAATGCATACACCTGTGTTACCACTTTGTCCAGACCTGTGACATCTGCCTTGCCCCGGATGGTGTCCTCCTGCCTCTGCAGCTCACCCTCATGCCCACCCGGCAGCCCTTATCCAGCCCCGTAGACTCCTTTGTCACCAGTCCTTGAGCTTCCCAGGAATGGAGTCCTGCAGAGCGAGTCCAGGCATGTCTTCAACCTTTGCTCAGCATGGCTTTCCAGCAGCCCCCATTGCTTCATTGCCAGGATTGTGAGTGCTGCTTCTCCCCAGACTGAGAGGACCTGATCAACTGGGTGCCCTGTTGGCTGAAAAAGCCCCCAGCTTAGGATGCTGTGGGTCTGGGCTGGAATGTGACTCCAGGAGTGGGGAGGGTGGAAGTAGGCTCTGAACAGACAGCTGCTCCCTTTTTTCTGTCAACCCCATTCTCCATGCTTGAAGGTGACCCTGTGGCAAATGGCCTTATGGTGAGGTGGCTGCTTGGCCAGAAACACCAGGAAACCCTGGCCGTTGCAGGGCACCCAGAGGACTCTCCTGGGAGTGGTGGAGGTGAGAGTAAGCCAGGGTCAGCCCAGACCTGCTGTAATCCTGGGGCTTGGCCATGGCTGGGGCTGGATTAGCAGGAACCCGGCAGTGGGAAAGATATTACTCATAGGTACTCATGTTCAGTATTAGGACAGGGGACCTTGTTAGCCAAAGCCCAGTGATCATCTCACCCCGCTGTGAATCCAGCACCCCTAGAAAAGCCATGCAGCCCAGCAGATACAGCAGGTGGCCCAGGGATGGTGTTTACTGCTGGGTAAGGGAGGGAAGGTCTTCAAACAGAGCTGCACATATGCCTCCTAGTTAGACAGGACATGGGGAGAGATTCCCAGAGAGGGAAAGAGAGGGCAGCCCCTGGCCAGGTGCTTGTGAGCAGAATGGTCATCTCCCAAGTGTGGGAGTTGGGTCTCCTCTGTGGCTCCCACCTTCCCTGACCACTGGGGCTTGAGTCTCTGGAGGATGTGTTGTACAGAGGGTAAGCTGAAATACACACAAATATCTCCCATCTTTTGTCATTAGGAAGGAGGTGCAGGTCATCCACATAACAGGCATATGGTGGTGGGTGGAGTGTGGGGTGGGAGCTGGAGTGCTGGCCTATTTCCTGTATGTGACGCCACCGCCGGTGGTGATCCGCTGTCAGGACTCAAGCTATAGGTGGGGTCAACAGGCCTGATACAGTGACCACTCTAATCTTTGTAGATCAGACCTCCGTGTAGGGTACTCTCAGGAGCTACAATAGGTGCATCCAGTATGGGTGATGGTAAGTGGAAGGTTAGCATAGATGGATAGCTGCTTCAGCTGCTGGGTGACTTTGGGAAAATCTTTTGCTTTCTCCATGTGTCACGCATATGGAAAGGTGAGCTGCTTTGTAAATAGGAGTGTCTGGTGGTTCAAAACCAGCAAGATAAGTTTGATTCTGCAGTGACGTTTAAGTGTGGTCAAAATTTATAGTAGTCCAGTGGTATGGCAGGCCTGTACAGCTACTCTTGAGGCTGAGGCAGGAAGA
>NW_012116666.1:1932909-1940612 GCF_000951035.1 Colobus angolensis palliatus | reverse complement strand
CAAGTGGTTAAATCAAGTTGGCCAAGAGTTGAGATTCTGCACATCTGAGTTTTGAGCAATTAACAGTCAGTGTCTACGGTAGGAGTTGAGACTGAGCAGCCATGGGATTTGGTGGCTTCTCAAACGGGAAGCCCAGAATCCTTCTCTATGGAGTGCTGGGAGTTCTCTGGGGTCAAGCTTGTCCCTTACACACACCTTTCCTCCTTACCCTTCCCTGCTCCCCGCTTTGGGGGACCTGAGATGCTCCTGGACCAGTGGCCGCCATTGGTAAGCATCTGGGCTCCAATGGGGATGAGGCCACGTTATTATGAACTGTGGTGCTCGCCGGGAAGCACGTCCAAAGCCCTGCAGGAAAAGGGAGTGCAGAGCCCAGGATCTGAGGTCTGATAGTTTGGCCCTTTATGGGGGGAAAGAGAATCCTTGGGAAGTTTCCGCTCAGGGATCAATGTGTAAAAAGCGCTTAGGATTTTAGATTACAAGGTTACTATTTATTTGCTCAAGGAGTACATTCTTCCGAGCAGAGCCAGTGGCTAGAGAATCACAGCCAAGTGGAGAGGACAGGGAGAGGGCCCTGGGAACTCAGGCTGCTTGCTGGTGTGCCCGGGGACTTCCCCTAACGCCCTGGTCACAGCCTGCAGGGGCCTGGCCCAGAAGAAACCAGATGGCTCTGAGGGGAGAGCAATCCCCTTGGCATCTCTGGGTGGTCAGAGTTTCCTTTCTAATCCCCATTGAGATCACCGCTGAGACTTCCCTGTCGCTGTTTGTGTAACCTTTAGCAGAGTGCAGTGGCTGTGGAGAGTGCTTCCTGTTCCTGCCTGGAATCCTGTGAAACTCAATCAGTGGGTGCTGGAGCTGGAGCCAGAGGCCATCAGGGCAGCCCTGTGGCTGCCTGCCCTCTCCGCCTGTCACAGAGGGGCTGGATCCAGTGACAAGACTCTCTCTAATGAACCTTTAAGGCTCCTCTGAGCCTTCTTCTCCACTAGGCCTCAACCTTGGTCTCCAGCTCCTACCTGCCAGCTCTGCATTGCCCAGTTTTAGGAAAGAATCCTGCTACGTCATTTTAGGAAGAATCCTGCTGTCCTTGGGACCTGATCACCCTTGACATCTAATCAGGTTCCTCATGCCTCACCTTGGATGTCTAAGGCTGTGTCCTGCCTTTAGCAAGAATCCTGTCTGGTCAGTTTATCCAGAAACCCCTACCTTTGATGTCTCTGCTTAGTAATTTTTTCTTCACCAGCTTCCACACCCTGCTCCTTGGTTATAAATCCGCACGTGCTCTTTTTATATTTGGACTTGAGCTCACTCTGTCTTATTGTGAGAATGTTGACCCCATTACAATTGTCTTGAGTCATCTCAACCAATGCCAGGCTTCCAGCAGTGAAGCTCCTCATCCCCCTGTTGGTGATGTCATCACTGGACTGCCTGCAGGCACCACCAGTTCAGCATGTCTGTTGCTACAGTCATCATTTTGCCCACAGACCTGCCCCTAATGGAGAGCATGAAATGTAGGTTGGATTCGGAAGGAAAGGGCTGTGCTCCACGTGTCACATGGCAGTTGTAGACACCAGCAGAAACCACACAGTTGATGGCGGAGGAGATTTGCCCTCTCTGGACACCACATGGGGTGGACTGTGGGTCTCTGCCGGGAGGGGTGTTCAGAGCATCCTGTATGCATCAGTTACCTGCTGCTGCATCAGAAGCCACCCCGAATCTTCCTGGCTGAAAGCAACATGATGTGTGGATTCTCATGACTCTGGAGCTGTCTGCGGCTCTTCCGCTGGTCTTGCTGGGTTCACTTGGGGGCTGCATTCAGCTGGGGTAGGCTGGGAATGTGCTCAGCGGGGATGGTGGGCATCTCTTTCCAGGCAGTCTTTCATCCTTAAGAAGGTGAGAGGATACTTTTACAGGAAGTCGCTGCCCATGATCGCATTTCAAGAGCCCAGCTCCCAGGAGCGGCCTGGCCCCCGTGAATTGCAGCATGTCTATGCCAGTCCACTATAAAGTTGCTATTTTTCACCTTATCATTAACAAATGTTGCACAAAACAATGCTGTGAAATATAATTATATCCTACTTCTTACCAAATGTTCACTTTCTAGCTTTAGCATACGATGATAATTGTTGGTGTGAAAGGGCTGTTTCTAAGTTCATCATTTCTTCTACATTTCTCAGTGGCATTCATTCTACTGTAAGGAAAAGCTCTCTTTTCTCCTATCTGCCTATCTATCTACCTACCGACCTATTTGCCATGTATGCCTCCATAGATCTATCTGACTCATGGTTTCTTATTTTATCCAATGAGTTACGCTGTTATTGCTATTTATTGCAATGTGTAAATTCTCTCAGAACTGGCTATTGGGGGCCCCATCGAGCTGCTTCCTGCATTCTTGTGACATGTTTTAAACACTATTTGAGTCTAGTTTTACTTTCTGATGTAACAAGAAGTTCCAGATGTATCTTTCACTTTTCTGATCCAACCTTAGAATCAGTGGCTAGAACCTGCGGTGAGTTTAGAAAGCAACGCCCAAGTGCAGCCTGTGCTCATTGCTCCTGGATTGCCATGGGGCCTCGGTTCGTGCTTCTCAACCTGGGGCAGAGGCACCAAATGTGCTTCCCAGAGCACGTGTCGGAATGTCTGGGACATTGTTGGTTGTCACTCCTTGGGAGGAGGTGATGCTGTCGTTTTGGGGATAGAGCCTTGGATGCTGACAAACATTAGGCAATGTGCAGCACAGCTCCCAGAGGCAGAGTGATTAGGCCCAAAATGTCCAGAGTGGGGAGGGTGAGGGGCCTTGTTCCAGCCTCCTCCGTGGGACAGAGCTATGAAGTCCACGCATGAACATACTCACGTGTTGATATTTATTTTTACATTATCTGTCTATAGGTTATAAACCATAAGTTAATATTGACCTCACTTCCAGCACTGTGAGATTCATTCTGGTTCTTCCCTTTTCAAAGTTGTGGCTGCTTTGTTTGACAGTTAAAAACCTGGATCCCATCCATTATCATTAACATGCAGTCAGCCTCTGTATCCTTGGGTTCCACCTTTTTGAATTCAACCAAGTTCAGATAAAACACATTTTTTAACAAATGCATGTGTACTGAACATGAACAGACTTTTATCTTGCCATTTTTCCCTAAGTTATACAGCATAACAAGTATACACGTAGCGTTTACATTGTCTGAGGTAGTATAAGTAACCTAGAGATGATTTACAGCATACGGGAAGATGTGCATGGGTTATATGCATATGTTACACCGTTTTATATGAGGGACTTGAGTATCCATGGATTTTGGCATAGCAGGGAGGTCCTAGAACCAATCCCTCATGGATACCAATGGATGACTGTATTTACTTAACTTCCTCAATACTAGAATTTACAGAAAGCGAAACAATATTCCAGATGAATGTTTCTTAATTTATTTCCACAGGACACCTTTTCCGAAGGTAGCTGATAAATGTTAGCCATTCCCCTCGAAAATCAAAGTGTAGGAATTTCAGAATAATTGATTAAAGTTTGAAGGTAAAAAGTCAGGTGGCTTACTGCAGGCATTTTATGAGTTTTAATGAATATTATAATGTGCATTGATAGTTCCAAAAGGAGGCTTTGGTATACAAAATAATTTCAATGTTTGTCCAAGGAATTTTTAAAAATATAATTAGGAGCACACATTAACTCATAAAGCCGCATTTGTGCTGCATGCAACAGTGCAAAATGCAGTTTTAGATCTGTTTTAGTCTGCAAATGGTTCTTTCAGATTTTGCCATGAACATAGTTTTATGCTTGTGAGGAAATTCAATGCAGGAAAATACCTATTCAGCAGGTTTCCTTCATAATAATCCACCTTTGTACGAGACCATGTGTGTGAGACTGTGTGTGTGTGTGATTGTATCTGTGTGACTCTGTGTGTGTGACTGCATGTATGTGTGTGATTGGGTGTGTGATTCTATGTGTGTGTGAGAGAGACTGTGTGTATGTGTGTGATTGGGTGTGGAACTGTGTGTATGTGTGTGTGACTGTGTGTGTATGTGCATGTACTTGGACAAGTGGCCAGGCATCAATACCTCCTCTGGAGTCTGAAAGCTGTCCAGCTGCCCACTACTGGTCCCCTAATGAGCCTGGCTTATCCCCATTCAGCATCTCCTGCATTCCCCTAGAGCACCCCATTGCCCTTCTCTAGGATCTCTGAGTTCGCACTGCAGTATTTGTTATCATCTTCAGGAGCTCAGCAACACTGTGGATTCTTTCCAAGGTAAAAACGCACTGGAGATGCCCCCACTTTACCTCCTCTGCTATCTACCTTTGGGCACACCCTACTCCAAGGCATCCTCTATTCATGACACTCGCAGGGCAAGAAGGAAAGTAAAATATTTTTATCAACCATCTCTGTGCCTCTGTGTGTGCTTCCTGTGTTCTAGGCAGGGGCACACTGTCTACTTGCTCAATGCTATGGTCCCAGCCCTGGCACAGGGTTCAGTAAGGAATTAGTTGAGTGAATTAATGGATCCTCCAACAATCTTTACGAAATGTGTTTCCATATTTTGCAGATAAGAAACTTGCAACACAAAGTGTCAGGGGAGAGTCTGATGCAAGCGCACAGGACCCCACACTGTGATGTCATCATAGCTGAGCCCTGCCTGGGATCTTGGAGCTCTCCAGTGATATCTTCTCCATAAGGGTGGACGTTGGATACATGTGTGCATTCAGTCAAAAGAGAGGTATGGTGTGCCTGCTGTATGTCAAGAATTATTTTCTCATCAGCAAGAGTATACCTATTTGGAGATATGTGAAGAACAAAATGACAATGTGTACAAGGTCCTTTCTGAGCTGCTCGGCACAGAGAAGGCCTGGAGAAAGGGTGACAGTGTTGCTGGTGGGGGCTCTGCTGGCTGGGTTCCAAGACAGTGTCTCTGGGACACCCTGTGCTTCCTGTCACCCTCCCTAGGGTGATTTCTTATCCTTCCCCAGTTGTATTTTGATATTTTATCCCAAGCTTTTGTCATTTTTCAAAAGATCCAAAGGTCATCTTAACTCTTGCCATAAGAAATGACAGTTGTAACAAACAGCTGTACAGTTATCACAACCTCACAGGTGCTACCGGCAAGGTGTTCACATGACATTATCTCATTCCCACTGAGAAAGTCTCTGACACACCCATAAAGGCATTTCATCCAATGTGTATATTCAGTGTCTTCCATGGTCCAGGGATTGTTCATAAGCACTTTACAGATAACGGGATGAATACAGTATTGCCTTTACCCAGCTTGTAGTCAGATAATATCCCACCTAGAAAGAGTGACCTGGAAAGACCACTCTGAGGATGTGACATGGGAGTTGCGCTCTGCAGGAGGAGAAGCAGCCAGCTGCAGAAACCCAAGGGAGGGGATTTTCTGGCCAAAAAAACAGCACGAACTAACGCTGAGGAGGAAATGATCTTAACCTGTGGAAGCTCCTGAATTGATCATCAAGGACCAGCAGGTAGGAGAGATACAGAGACTGGGTTTGGTGATGAGCAGATGTCAGTTCCTTATGCATCATGCTGAAGAATTTATATTTTATTCCAAGTCTAATGAGAAGCCTTTGAAAGGTTTTACCAGGAAATGACATGACACCTTATAAGTTATTCGAAGGCTGGCATGGCCACAGGGAAGGAACAGGCTTCTAGTTGGTGAGAATGGGAGGGTGGAAAACAGCCAGGAGGACATTGCAGTCACCCAGGAAAGGGAGGACAGTGACCTGGGCCTGTGCAGTGGCCCAGAGGTGGTGGAGCTCAGAAGACTCAGGATGCCTGTGAGAGGCAGTGAGGCAGGACTTGCTGAGGGCTGGGGTGAGGGCATAGTGGGAGGAAAGAAGAGAACTCCAGCCCTGGTGTGGGCACGTGGCATGACAATTACTGAACTAGAGGAGACATGAGGATAAGCAGATGATCAGGACCTGGGTCTCAGGAAGGAACTGAGAGCTGTCCTCAGGAGATTCTTGGGACATCATGCATGTAAGACTGTGGATCTAAAATATCAACCCCTGTGTCCAGCCTAGAGGGGCCAGATTTCATTAGAGTGCAGAGGAGGGTCTTCTTCCTTTTGCTGATGGACTTCATTATGAATGGTACCACAATGGCTTTTGATTATAAAATGTTTTAAGTACCTTCTTTGCCAGTCATATTTGGAAAAAGAAAACATTAGTCATTCTTTTTTTTTTTTTTTAAATGGAGTCTCACTCTATCTCCAGGCTTCAGTGCAGTGGCGCGATCTTGGCTCACTGCAGCCTCCACCTCCCGGGTTCAAGCAATTCTGTCTCAGCCTCCCGAGTAGCTGGGACTACAGGCGCTTGCCACCACGCCCAGCTAAGTGTGCCACTCATGGCGTTGAAGGCGTCTGAGAAGGATGCCTGAGTTGTATCAGATTTGGCAGGAATGGTGGGCTTTGGGGTCCTGAGAGATGGAGGGTGTCTGAGGGGAACTAAGTGGGAAGAGGCTTGCAGAGTGGGCAACCTCCTCACTGCATGATAAAAGAGGGGACGATATGCTGAAACATCACACGTGAAGATGAACACATCACAAAGAGAATGCTCAAATGCAGCAGATAAACCACAAAGCTACAGGGCAATTCCTGTGCCCGCAGCCACCTGCCCTGTAAATTCTGCTCAGTTCATGAGTTTGCAGAGAACCTCTGGGTTCTGCATGCGCCACTTCACCACAGTGACCACCAGAGGGCAGCATTCACCCACGGATGACCAGCCCTTCCGGCGCCTCTACTCCAGCCTCACCCTGGGGAGCAGGCTCTGAAGGTAAACCTGGGGTTGTCGTAGCATCTGCCCTGGAGAAAGGGATTTTGCAAACTAAGCACTTCCTGAGTGCCATATGGATTCTGCAGAGGCCTGTCTGCTTGGCTGTGTCCTCGCTGTCCTGGGCTACCTAGGTATAAGGGCTTTTATTGATCAGAGCAATGGCCATTAGATGGCACATCTTCCTGTTCCTGCACCTCTCCCCAGGGCCCCCGCTGAATCTTTTCAGAAAGGAGAGAGAGGCCCAGAAGTGACTCTCTCCGAAAACAGGGACCTTCTCAAGGTGGGCGACAATGAACGTGTGGACACTCTTGTGGACAAGTCTGATTTCTATCCTGTCTTCCACTCTCTGCCTTCTCACCCCTTTCCTGGTGCTCTCTCTCTTGCTCCCTGCCCCTTTCTCAAACTACCCATCTCCTTCTTTTTCATGGTCATCTTAGTCAGTCGGAGGCGTGAATACCAGGGAAAAACTCCGTTTGCTGCTGTGGTTAAGACGAACACATGATCCACCACTGAAAAACAGTTTCCCATCCAAGGTGAGGTGCCTGTGGACAAGATTCACCTGAGTCCAGATCTGATGAGCCTGCAAACAGGGGAACACTCTTAATGATACCTGCTCGGGCCTGGTGCTTATCCTCTGCTCCAAAGAGCTTTATTTTTTCCCGTCAAACATCATATCACCACCATCACCACTATATCATCAATATCACCATGATCTTCACAACTACTGCCACTTCCATAACCACTATCACTATCACCAGCACCACCACCACCATCCCCACAACAATCACTACCACCATCATCATTATCTTTACCACTCTCACCATTGCTACCACTCCCATGATCACCATCACCATCACCACCACCATGATCACCATCACCACCATGATCACCATCACCACCATGATCACTGTCACCA
>NW_012116666.1:1925536-1932244 GCF_000951035.1 Colobus angolensis palliatus | reverse complement strand
CACCATCACCACCATGATCACCATCACCATCACCATCACCACCATCATCACCATCACCATCACTACCATGATCACCTTCACCATAATCTCAACATCATGATCATTAGCATCACCATCACCATAATCATCACTACCATCACCATCACTATTATCATCACCATCAGCAGTACTGCCACCACAAGACCATCACCATCAACACCAATACCACCATAATCCCCACCATCACTACCATAATCCCCACCATCACCACTATCACCATGATCATCCCCACCATCACCACCACCACCATTATCAATACCACCATGTCTGCCATCATCACCAGCACCACCACCACCGCTATTACTACCATCACCATCACCAACTTCACCACTATTACCATCACCATTATTATTACTACAAGAGCTGCCATCATCACCACCATCATAACCACCACCACCACCACCACCACCATCACTATTATCACAATCACCATCACCATTATCAATACCAACATTACTGCTGTCATCACCATCACTATCACCACTACCACCATCACCGTCAGTATACTCACTGTCATTATACTCATCATGACCACCATTATCATCAGCACCATCACCTTCATTATCATTACCAGCATTACCACCATACCATCATCACCTTCAAAACCATCATCACCATCACCATTTTCATCTCCAGATACCATTCTCATCACCATCATCATCTTCAGCACCACTGCCAGGTGTCTGTCAGTAGCTGTTCTGCCTTGGACATTGTGCCACACCCTTTATAAACCTCATGTGATTACATAGTCATGCTAAGTCTGTATTTTATAGAAAAACAGAAGGTGGTAATTTGCTTTGTAACAAGATAGAAGAGTGTGAGAATCTGCTTTCTCTTCTCAGAACTATCTGCAATCAATGAAAGAGAAGACTCACTTTATTTCTCAGCTCCCACATTGCTGGATCTTCTGATGTGGACATCCACAGTGAAGTCTTCACTGGTGTGCTGGTCTCCATCCACCCTCAGATTTTGTTTCTCTGGTTCTAAAATGTTTAGAAACCCATACTCCCACCACATGAAGCATTGGCATCTTGCTCTCTATGGCTGTACACTTGCTTTTGCCCATCACATAGCCCAGCCTCTAGAGAAACTGG
This sequence comes from Colobus angolensis palliatus, assembly GCF_000951035.1. Taxonomy (NCBI): domain Eukaryota; kingdom Metazoa; phylum Chordata; class Mammalia; order Primates; family Cercopithecidae; genus Colobus; species Colobus angolensis. Next base: position 1,931,111 of record NW_012116666.1, on the reverse strand, counting down.
ACTCTTTGATGTTCTCCAGACACATAACTGTCCAGGCTCACATAACTCCTTCTCAAATGTTTTCCTGTAGATGCCCACTCCACCCTAGATCTTCACCTCCACAAAATGCTTCCTGCTTCTCAGGTTGAGGTCTACACACATCTTGTCTATGGATCCCTCTCTGGTCCATGTAGCCAGCCAGGTGTGACCCTTTTGATTTTGGGATCCTATAGCACTTTTGTGTGTACAAGAGGAATTTTCTATTCTCCTCTTAGGGTCGTTCTTACTGGTGTGTCTATTTCTGTAACCCACAAGGCCATGAGGTCCTAGAGGATAAAGACTGAGTCTCCTTCCCCAAGTGATTTGCCTCAGCCAGAGTGCTGAGACAGTGAGGAACAATCAAGGGATGTGGGCAGCTTGTCCTCCTCCCACAGCCCTCTCTGTGGGTTTAGTGCCCTTCTCTGTACTCTCCAGTGCCATATTCTCTCATCTGATTTCCACTTGCCTGTCTACCACCCTGAATTCTACACTGAACATTCATTGAGGATGGAGGACTTGGCTCTTTCGCTTTCATTTCTCCAGCACAAGATTTTGTTTCTAGCATAAAATATATACTCAACAAAGACAGTAGGAGTGATGAAATTAAGACCATTTTATGAAAAGTCTGAAAAACTTTCATAAATCTTTACTTATAAACATTAATTTATGGAGAAATTCTCTTGAATATTAAAAGAAAAATATTTTATAGAAGTTGCCAGGAACAAAAAGAAAATTGCTTTGTGCAATTTGAAAAATCATCCCCGATTGCATTGGGGAGTTATACCTGATATAAATGATGAATTGATGGGTGCTGACGAGTTGATGGGTGCAGCACACCAACATGGCACAAGTATACATATGTAACAAACCTGCACGTTATGCACATGTACCTTAGAACTTAAAGTACAATAATAAAAAAATAAATAAATAAAAATAAAAAAATGAAAAATCATCCCCAAATATAAAATGATTAAAAAGAAAATGAGAGAGAGGGAAAATGTAATCATCATCCTAGAGCCCCCAAAATAAAATAAAATAAGGTAGAAATGAAAACAAAGCACAGGTGCTACAAAGCTCATTCTTTTCCACTGAACAAGGAATTGGGTAAGAAATGCAACCAGAAGCCATGTGCTGGCACCCAAGCAGTTCCAAGTGGGTTCAGGGCAAAATGATCCTTTTGGTACTTTGGTGAACTTGATAAGTGAATGGATGAAAAGTGTGAGTGATCACCCAGGCACCCTGTCCAGGAATACTTGACTGCCCAAAGATGGATAAAATGTTTTTCTGTGTACTTTAAGGAATTGTTAAGATCCTGCATTTCATTATACTTATTTTATGTGGTTTCAGGATCCCGATGTCCAAGATGTTCAGAAAAGAGGAATATGTGAGCAGGTACACAGTAGGGTCTGAGTTCTGCTTGTCCACATCTGGTAGCCTAGTGTTGCCTGAGGAAGCACAAACATCTACCTGGTGCTGTTAGGTGGGCATTTGTGGTCATTATTAGGGCTGTCTTCTGAGTATTTCAGCTTCTCCTCATAAGTGCAAGACAGGATTGTCCTTTTTCTTCCTTTGAGTTTGGTGTGGTCATGACTTGCTGTGGTCACAAAGAAGTGAGATGTCTAGTCATCATGCCAATTCTTGCCTGAATACCATGTGCTTTTTTTTTTTTTCCATTGTGGTATTCTTTTATAGGTCCTGTGAGATTTATACTTTAAGGAGATTCTATTTTGTGTATTTTGAGGATCTGTTTCAATATTTAGAGCTCCTTTTGGCAGTTCTTGTAGTGCTGGCCTGAGAGTGGCAAATTCTCTCAACATTTGTCTGAAAAAGACTGTATCTTTCCTTCGTTTATAAAGCTTAGTTTCACTGGATACAAAATTCCTGGCTGATTTTTTTGTTGTTGTTGTTTAAAGAGGCTAAAGATAAGACCCTAATCCCTTCTAGCTTGTAGAGTTTCTGCTGAGAAATCTGCTGTTAATCTGATAGGTTTTTCTTTATAGGTCACCTGATGATTTGCCTTATAGCTCTTAAGATTCTTTTCTCCATCTTGACTTTAGTTGACCTGATAACTATGTGCGTAGGTGATGATATTTTTCCAATGAATTTCCCAGGTGTTCTATGAGCTTCTTGTATTTGAATGTCTAGCTATCAGGCCTGGGGCTGGTACTGGGGAGTGTTCACAAAGAGTCCTGTGATCTGGTTTGTCTTCAGGTCTCTCAGTCATGGATACCTACTCTGGTAGAGGTAGCAGGGGAGTGAAGTGGGCTTTGCGAGGGTCCTTGGTTGTAGAAACAAAAAACAAACCAAATCCAATCCCAGCAGAAGGAAAGAAATAACCAGTATCAGAGCAGAACTGAATGAAATTGAAACAAAAAATACAAAAGATAATTGAAACAAAAGATAGTTCTTTGAAAAGATAAATAAAATTGATAGTCCACTAGCAAGATTAACCAAGAAGAGAAGAGAGAAGATCCAAATAAGCTCAATTAAAAACAAAATGGGAGATATTACAATCGATACTACAGATATACAAAAGATCATGCAAGGCTACTATGGAACACGTTTACACACATAAACTAGAAAACCTAGAGGAGACGGCTAAATTTCTGGAAATATACAACCCTCCTATATTAAACTAGGAAGAAATAGATACTCTGAACAGATCAAGAACAAGCAGTGAAATTGAAATGGCAAATAAAAAGTTAATAACCACAAAAAAGTCCAGGACCAGATGGATTCACAGCTGAATTCTATCAGACATTCAAAGAATTGTCAGCAATCCTACTGACACTATTCCACATGATCCAGAAAGAGGGAATTCTCTCTAATTAATTCTATGAAGCCAGTATCACCCTAATACCAACACCAGGAAAGGACACAACAAAAAAACTACAGACCAATATCCCTGATGAACATGGATGCGAAAATCCTCAACAAAATACTAGCTGACAGAATCCAACAGCATATCAAAAAGATAATCCACCATGATCAAGTGGGTTTCATATCAGGGATTCAGGGATGGTTTAACATCCACAAGTCAATAAATGTGATACACCATATAAACAGAATTAAAAACAAAAATCACATGATCATTTCAATAGATGCAGAAACTACATTTGACAAAATCCAGCATCCCTTTATTATTAAAACCCTCAGCAAAACTGGCATAGAAGGGATATACTTTAAGATAATAAAAAGTCATCTATGACAAACCCACAGGTAACATTATGCTGAATGGAGGAAAGTTGAAAACATTCTCCCTGAGAACTGAATCATTTTCACCATTTCTATCCCACAGAGTACTGGAAGCCTTAGCCAGAGCAGTCAGACACGAGAAAGAAATCAAGGGCATCCAAATTGGTAATACGGAAGTCAAACTGTCACTGTTTGCTGATGACAAGCTTGTATAGCTAGAAAACCCTATGGATTCATCCAAAAAGCTCCTAGAACTGGTAAATAAATTTGGCAAAGTGTCAGGATTCAAAATTAATGTACACACAAATCAGTAGCTCTGCTATATACCAATAGTGGCCAAGCTGAGAATCGAATCAAGAGCTCAACCCCTTTTACAATAGCTCCAAAAAAACAAAAGCAAGCAAACAAACAAACAAACAAAGAAACTTACGAATCTACTTAACCAAGCAGGCAAAAGACCTCGACAAGGAAAAATACAAAATACTGCCAAAAGAAATCATACATGACATGAACAAATGGAAACACATGGCATGCTTATGAGTGGGTAGAATCAATATTGTGAAAATAACCATACCGCCAAAAGCAATCTACAAATTCCATGCAATTACCGTAAAATACCACTATCATTCTTCACAAAACTAGAAAGAAATCCTAAAATTCATACGGAATCAAAAATAGCCTGCATAACCAAAGCAAGACTAAGCAAAAATAACAAATCTGGAGGCATTACATTTCCTGACTTCAAACTATACTATAAGGTCACAGTCACCAAAACAGCATGGGACTGATATAAAAATAGGCATATAGACCAATAGAACAGAATGGGGAATCCAGACATAAAGCCAAAGAATTACAGTCAACAGATCTTAGACAAAGCAAACAAAAACATAAAGTGGGGAAAGGACACCCTATTCAACCAATGGTGCTAAGATAACTAGCAAGTCACATGTAGAAGAATGAAACTGGATCCTCATCTCTCACTCTATACAAAAATCTACTCAAAATGGATCAAGGACTTAAATCTAAGATCTGAAACCATAAAAATTCTAGAAGACAACATTGGAAAAACCCTTCTGGACATTGGCTTAGGCAAAGACTCCATGACCAAGACCTCTGAAGCAAATGCAAGAAAAACAAAGATAAATAGATGGAATTAAACTAAAAAGCTTCTGCACAGCAAAAGAAATAATCAGCAGAGTAAACAGACAACCCACAGAGTGGGAGAAAATCTTCACTATACACACAGCAAAGGACTAATATCCAGAATCTGCAAAGAACTCAAACAAATCAGCAAGAACAAAGCAAACAATCCCATTAAAAAGTGGGCTAAGGACATAAATAGACAATTCTCAAAAGATATACAAACAGCCAAGACACATGAAGAAATGATCAAAATCACCAATTATCAAGGAAATGCAAATCAAAACCACAACAAGATACCACCTCACTCCTGCAAGAATGGCCATAATAATAAAAACAAATAATAATAGATGTTGGCATGGATGTGGTGAAAAGGGAACACTCTTACATTGTTGGTGGGAATGTAAACTAGTACAATCACTATGGAAAACAGTGTGCAGATTCCTTAAAGAACTTAAAGTAGAGCTACCATTTGATCCAACAATTCCACTCCTGGGTATCTACCCAGAGGAAAAGAAGTCAATATATGAAAAAGATGCATGTTTACAGCAGCCCAATTCACAATTGCAAATATATGAAACCAGCTCAAATGCCCACCAATCAACAACTGGATAAAGAAAATGTGATATATACACACATACATACCATAGAAAACTACTCAGTCATAAAATGGAACAAAATCATGGCATTAACAGCAACCTGGATGGAACTGGATACCATTATTCTAAGTGAAGTAACTCAGAAATAAAAAACCAAACATCATATGTTCTCACTTATAAGTGGGAGCTAAGCTATGAGGATGGACAGGCATAAAAATGATTCAATGAACTCTGGGCACCTGGGGGAAAAGGTGGGAGGGGGACGAGGGATCAAAGACTACACGTTGGGAACAGTGTACACTGCTTGGGTGATGGGTGCCTCAAAATCTCAGAAATCACCACTAAACAACTTGTTTATGTAACCAAACACTGCCTGTTCTCCAAAAACCAATTGAAATTAAATAACTTAAAAGTTAAAAAAAATCAAAATACTTTCCTCAGAAAAGCAGTTGGGCAGAACATTTCTACTATAAACAGGTGACCAAGGGTTCTCTTGTATTTTGAATTTTTAAATCTATTTTTTCCTTCTTTGCCTTACACAAGACATCAGTCATATGTAAATGAATGAATACATTCACAAAAAACTTAAAGAATTAAATTTGTAGGGGCGGAGCAAGATGGCC
>NW_012116666.1:1911667-1920266 GCF_000951035.1 Colobus angolensis palliatus | reverse complement strand
AAAATAAAAATAAAAAATAAAAAAATAAAAATAAAAATGAAAATAAAAAAATAAAAAAAAGAATTAAATTTGTAAACCTTGTACAACATGAAAATAAGTTTAGATGGAAAAGGAATTCACATCAAGTTACTTTGTAACAAAGGAGCAAAACCATGCAAAGTATAAAAGCGTTATTTCTACATGTACCTTCAAAAATATGAACAAAAATACAAGCCACACAAAGTAATTTCTGTATAATGTCTCATAGAATTTAGGTATTCACTTAGAAGGCAGATGTAATGATGTCTAAATAAAAGAAAGCTGAATAGAAGGCAGAAAAGGTTATTCAAGATTCCATGCCATAGATAGGCCTATATCTTTTATTGCCTTTTTCATAGAGGTCTAATAATAGCGAAGACATGGAATCAACCTAAATTCCCATCAATGACAGACCGAATAAAGAAAATATGGTACTGATGCACAATGGAATATTGTACAACCATAAAAAAAGAATTAAATCATGTCATTTGTGGGAACATGAATGGAGCTGGAGGCGATCATCCTTAGCAAACTAACACAGGAACAGAAAACCAAATACCACATGTTGTCACGTAAAAGTGGGAGCTAAATGACGAGAACTTATGAACACAAAGAAGGAAACAACAGATACTAGGGTCTACTTGAAAGGGGAGGGTGGGAGGAGAAAGAGGAGCAGAAAAATAACCATTGGGTACCGAGATTATTATGTGGGTGATGTAAGAATATGCATAACAAACCCCCATGACACGTTTATGTATGTAACAAAATTTTACATATAACCCCAAACCTGGAATAAAAATTTTTAAAAAGGAAAAGTTTTTGCCTTCCATTTGTCTATATCTTTATTGTCAAAAGCAGAGCATATATCCTTATTAGGCAAGCAAAATTGGAAAGGGCCCAGTGTACAATCCTGGTAACATTTCTTAATCTTTCTGAGCCCCATTTTCTTTATGTAGAGACTGTTGCATTAACCAGGATGGGCTGGGTTGTGCAGTCATAACACAAAAATCTAAAACATCAGGGACTTACGACAGCACGATAAACTCCATTATTGTGACTGCTATTCCCACAGATTGATGTATGTGTGTAGGAGGCTCTGAACCATGTTGTGGTCACTCTGAGCCCCAGGCTGATGGCAGCAACACAGGGGCCAAGGCAACAAGCACCAGCTCTGCCAAGAGCAATGGAAGGAAGACACATCACTTCTTGTTTTCTTTTGGTTATCTCCAAGCCTAACAGCTTTCCTTCTATTCATTTTATCACTCATTTATTTAGCATTCTAAGATGTACTCTTTCAGAAATTGCCACACTGCTTTCCAGAATAGCTGAACTAATTCACACGCTCACCAACAGTGTATAACTGTTCCCTTTTCTCTGCAACATCATCAGCATCTGTTGTTTTTTGACTTTTTAATAATAGTCCTTCTTTTTGGTATGAGGTAGTGTCTCATTGTGGTTTTGATTTGCATTTCTCCAATGATCAGTGATATTGACCTTTTTTTCATATGCTTGTTGGCTGCATGTGTGTCTTCTTTTGAGAAGTGTCTGTTTATGTTTTTTGCCCATTTTTTAATGGAGTTGTTTTTCTCTTGTAAATTTAACTTCCTTATAAACTCTAGATATAAGACCTTTGTCAGATGCATAGTTTGCAAATATTTTCTCCCATTCTGTGGGTTGTCTGTTTACTCTGTTGGTAGTTTCTTTTGCTGTGCAGAAGATCTAGCTCTTAAGTTTAATTAGATCCCATTTGTCAATTTTTGCTTTTTTTGCAATTGCTTTTGGTGTCTTTGTTATGAAATCTTTTCCCATTCCAAATCCAGGATCATATTGCCTAGGATGTCTTTTAGGTTTTTATAGTTTTGGGTTTTACATTTAAGTCTTTAATCCATCTTTAGTCCATTTTTGTATAAGGTGTAAAGAAGGGGTCCAGCTTAAATCTTCTGCATATGGCTAGCCAGTTTTCCAGCACCATTTATTGAATAAGGAGTCTTTTTCCCATTGCTCGTTTTTGTCAGCTTTGTCAAAAATCAGATGGTCGTAGATGTGTGGCCTTTCTCTGGGCTCTCTATTCTATTCCATTGGTCTATGTGCCTGTTTTTGTACCAGTACCATGCTGTTTTGGTCACTGTAGCCTTGTAGTATAGTTTGAAGTCAGGTAACATGATTCTCTTAGTTTTGTTCTTTTTGCTTAGATTTGCCTTGGCTATTCAGGCTCTTTTTTGGTTCCATATAAATTTTAAAATAATTTTCTCATGTTCTGTGAATAATTTCATTGATAGTTTGATAGAAATAGCATTGAATCTGTAAATTGCCTTGAGCACTACAGCCATTTTGATAATATTGATTCTTCCTATCCATGAGCATAGGATGATTTTCCATTTGTTTGTGTCTTCTCTGACTTCTTTGAGCAGTGTTTTGTAATTCTTATTGTAGATAATTACCCCTACTCTCCCCAGTTAGCTGTATTCCTAGGGGTGTGTGTGTGTGTGTGTGTGTGTGTGTGTGAATTGTGAATGGAACTGCCTTTCTGATTTGGCTCTCAGTTTGATTATTGTTGGTATATAGGAATGCTAGTGATTCTTCTACATTGATTTTGTATTCTGTAACTTTGCTGATGTGGTTTATCAGCTGAAGGAGATTATGGAGTTTTCTAGATATAGAATACATCATCTGCAAACAGAGTTTGACTTCCCGCTTCCTATTTGGATGCTCTTTATTTATTTCTCTTGCCTGATTTCTCTGACTAGGTCTTCCAATACTATATTGAATAGAAGTGGTGAGAGAAGGCATTCTTGTATTGTACCAGTTTTCAAGGTGAATGCTTCCAGCTTTTGCCCATTCAGTATAATGTTAGTTGTGGGTTTGTCATAGGGGGGGTCTTATTATTTTGAGATATGTTCATTCAATACCTAGTTTATTGAGAGCTTTTAACATGAAGAGATGTTGAATTTTATCAAAAGCCTTTTCTGCATCTGCTGAGATAATCATGTGGTTTTTGTCTTTAGTTCTGTGATGTGAAGGGTCACATTTATTGATCTTCATGTGTTGAATCAACCTTGCCTCCCAGAGATGAAGCCTACGTGATCATGGTGGATTAGCTTTTTGATGTGTTATTTATTGGATTCAGCAGGCAAGTGTTTTGTTGAGGAGTTTTGCATCAATTTTCACCAAGGATATTGGCCTGAAGTTTTCGTTGATGTATCTCTGCCAGGTTTCAGTATCAAGATGATTCTGGTCTCATAGAATGAGTTGGGGAGAAGTCCCTCCTCCTCAACTTTTTGGAATCATTTCTGTAGGTTTGGTACCAGCTCTTCTTTGTACATCTGGTAGAATTTGGCTGTGAATCTATCATGTCTTGGGATTTTTTTGGTTGGTGGGCTACTTATTACTGATTCAATTTTGGAGCACGTTATTGGTCTGTTCAGAGAATCAATTTCTTCCTGGCTCAGTCTTGGGGGAGTATATGTCTCCAGGAATTTATCCATCTATTCTAAATGTTTAAATTTGTGTGTGAAGAGGTGTTTGTAATAGTTTCTGATGGCTGTTTTTACTTCTGTGGGGTCAGAAGCAACATTCCCTTCATCGTTTCTAATTTTGTTCATTTGGATCTTATCCCTTTTCTTCTCAATTAGTCTAGTTAATGACCTCTTTTATTAATTTTTTCAAAAAACGAACTCCTGGATTTATTGATCTTTTGAATTGTTTTTCATGTCTTGATTCCCTTCAGTTTAGCTCGGATTTTTGTTATTTCTTGTCTTCTGCTAGCTTTAGGATTGACTTGTTCTTGCTTCTCTAATTCTTTCAGTTGTGAAGTTAGGGTATTAATTTGAGATGTTTCTAACTTCTTAGTATGGGCATTTAGTGTTATGAATTTCTCTTAGATGCCTTAGCTATGTCCCAGAAATTCTGATATGTTGTATTATTGTTCTCATTATTTTCAAAGAATTGATTTCTGCCTTAATTTCATTTTATTTACCCAAGAGTCATTCAAGAGCATGTTGTTTAATTTCTATGTAATTTTGTATGGTTTTGAGTGATTTTCCTTGTGTTGACTTCTATTTTTGTTGTGCCATTTTCCAAGAGTGTGTTTGGTATGATTTCAGTTATTTTACATTTGTTGAGGATTGTTTTTTGTCCAATTATGTGGTTGATTTTAGAATATGTGCCATGTGCAATGAGAAGAATGTATATTCTGCTATTTTGGGGTGGACACTTCTGTAAAGATCTATCAGATCCATTTGGTCCCATTCTGAGTTTAGGTCCTGAATATCTTCATTAATTTTCTCTCTTGATGATCTGTCTAAGACTGTCAGTGGAGCATTGAAGTCTCCCACTATTAGTGTTTGGAACTTCATGTCTCTTTGTAGGTCTCAAAGAACTCGTTTTATGAATCTGGGTGCTCCTGTGTTGGGTGCATATATATTTAGGATAGTTAGGTCTTCCTGTTGCATTAAACTCTTTACCATTATGTAATACCCTTCCTTTTTTTTTTTTTTTAATCTCTGTTGGTTTAAAATCTGTTTTGTCTGAAATTAGGATTGCGATCCTAATTTTTCTGCTTTTTTTTTCTGTTTTCTGTTTTTCATTTGCTTGGTAGTTTTTTCTCCATCCTTTATTTTGAGCCTATGAGTCTCATTATGTGTGAGATGGGTCTCTTGAAGACAGCATATCATTGGGTCTTGCCTTTTTTAATCCAGTTTGCCACTTTGTGCCTTTTAAGTGGAACATTTAGCCCATACATATTAAAGGTTAGTATTGATGCTTGAGGATTTGACCCTGGCATTGTGCTGTTAGCTGGTTATTATGTTGGCTTGCTTGTGTAGTTGATTTACAGTGACACTGGTCTGTGTGTATAAATGTGTTTTTGTATTAGCTGGTAGTATATTAGCTCTTTTCAGTATCTTTTATAAGGCAGGTCTGGTTGTAATGAAGTCCCTCAACATTTGCTTATCTGAAAAGGATCTTATTTCTTGTTTACCTAGGAAGTTTAGTTTGGCTGGATTTAAAATTTTTTGGTTGAAGATTTTTTTCTTTAAGAGTGTTGCATATAAGCCCCCAGTCTCTTTTGGCTTGTAGGGTTTGGGATGAGAAATTCACTGTTGGCCTGATGGGGATCCCTTTGTAGGCGACCTGTCCTTTCTCTCCAGCTTCCTTTAACATTCTTTCTTTCATTTCAACCTTGGAAAATATGATGATTATGTGTCTTGGGGATGACATTCTTATGTAGAATCTTGAAGGAGTTTTCTCTATTTCCTCAGTTTGACTGTTGGCCTCTCTAGCAAGGTGGGGGAAGTTTCATAGATGATATCCTGAAATGTATTTTCCTAGTTGTTTGCTTTCTCCCCCTCCCTTTCAGGGATGCCAGTGATTCATAGATTTGGCCTCTTTACATCATCCCATACTTCTTGGAGGTTTTGTTTATTCCTTTTTATTCTTTTTTTTTTTTAATTTTTGTCTGATTATCTTATGTCAGAGAACAAGTCTTCAAATTCTGAGACTCTTTCCTCAGTTGGGTTTATTCTACTGTTAATACTTGTGACTGCACTATGAAATTCAAGTATTGTGTTATTAAGCTCCATCTTTTATACTGGCTATTTTGTCCTTCAGCTCCTGTATAACTTTATTTTCATTCTTATTTTCCTTGGATTGGGTTTTGCAATGCCCCTGAATCTCAATGATCTTTGTTGCTATCCATATTCTGAGTTATATTTGTGTCATTTTAGCCAGTTTGGCCTGGTTAAGAACTCTTGTTGACAAACTGGTGCAATTGTTTAGAGAATATATGACACTCTGGCCATTTAAGTTACTGGAGTTCTTGAATTGGTTCTTTCTCATCTTCATGTGTGGGTGTTCCTTTAACTGCAGTGTAGATCGAGTACAGTCAATAGACTTTATTTAAATCAATGTTTTCACCAGGTTGAGTCTTTGTGTAGGGTCTTTATTTGAAGTTGACTTATTGTCTCTGGTTTCGGATGTGGGTATATTAGTGAGGTATTTTTGATGTTGAAGCTTTGGGGTGTGATCCAGTAGGTGACACTTAGGCTTATTGGTCAGTTGGTAGCCTCTTGCTCAGTTTTATAGCTCCCCTATGTTTCCTCACAGTTGCAGCTCTGTTCCCTCTCAGTGCTCTGAAAGTGTGGGTTTCTCTTGCCCTTGAGCGCTGGCTGTAGTTCAGGACGTGGCACTCCCAGGCTGCCCACTGCCCCTCTGTGGTGATCCCAGTGTTGTTTTTTCCCCAGCTTAGAGGCAGCAGAGGAAGGGATCTTTGTAGTGGTTGTGGCCAAGGGTCATTTTGCTTGACTCCTGGGTGCTCCATCCCAGAGAGATGCAGGTCACCAATTGCTCCAAGCAGTTGGTTTAAGATGAAGGGTTGTGCTGTGGACTCGAGCCAGGGGTTCCCTGTCTGGTGATGAACTATGAGGAGTGTGTGGGACCCCTAGAAGACAGGCTGACCTCCTCTCCTTGGGTCAACTGAAGCTTGTGGGAGGTTAAGGCACTTAGGGTATTTGCCTCTTCATTAGTGCAAAGGTGGCAAGGGCAGTGGCGGAGAGGCTTTCAGTTGCCCTGGAGGCTCTGTACAGGGAATTGCTGAGTTGCTGCTGGCTTGATAGCTCTGGTGGGGCATGGCTGGAGGTCCAGGCCTGGAGTACCTGCCTGGTGAGGAGATATGGGAATGGACACCCACATAACAATCTGGCCACTTTTTGTATGGCTGTTGTGGTATGCTTGGGCCCATTCCAGTCCCTAGTCACCTTGGATTTTCCAGAACCTGGAGGTGTCACCAGTGAAGGCTGCAAAACAGCAAAGATGGCAGCCTTTCTCTCCCTCTGGGAGCTTTGTCTCAGGGAGGTATGGACCTATTGCCAGCCCAAAAACACCTATGGAAAGTGGCTGGAGACCCCAGTTGGGAGGTCCTACCCAGTGAGAAGAAATGGGATTGGGACCCACTTATAAAAGCAGCCTGATCATGTTTTGGTAGAACAGCTGTGCTGTTCTCAGATGCACTTCAGCCCCTGGGCCACTGGAGGCACTTCAAAGCCCAAAGGCTGGAATGACTAAGTCACCCAAACAGCAAAGATGGCAGCCCACTCCTCCCTCTGGGGGCACCATCCCAGGGGCAGTTCAGATCTGTATTGGCTGGAGAGCTCAGGTGGAAGTGGGTGGAGGCCCTAGTTGGGAAGTCCTGCCCAGTGAGGGGAAACAGGATCAGGTACCTGCTTGAAGCAGTGGACTGGCCGCATTTTAGTAGAGCAGCTGGGCTGTGTTGAGGGTCCCTTTCTTTCCAGGTCGGCTCAGACTCTCCAAAGTCTGAAGGCTGGAACAACTAAGGTGGCCAAATAGCAAAGCTGGCAGCCTGCCCATTCTCCCAGGCGCTCCTTCTCAGGGAGGTGCAATGCTGCTACTAGTAGCTGGCTGGAATTCCAAACCAGTGGGTCTTGTCTTCTGAGGTGCCATGGAAGTGGGGACCATAGACTGTTGCTGTTCAGCTCCCTGGATTCAAACCATTTTAAAGTGTACACAGAGTAGTCTAGCCCACTTTGTTGGAGCTGCAGCTATTTTTGCTGGAAAGCCCAAGTATCTAAGGCTCCAGGGTCTCCACGCATGCCTCAGTGGCTGCTCTGCCGAAACTCCATGCAGCTCTCTCTGTCAGACTGAAGACTGAAGGTCCTGGTGGAGTGGGTTTACAAGGAGATCACGTGACACGAGAGTTGCTAAAACATGTTGGAGAAGCGTGATTTCCTGATGTCAATCATTCACTCACCCCTTCCCTGGGCAGGGGGAGATCCCCTGATTCTGTATTGCTTCCAGGTGGGCTGTTCTCCTGTCTGGATTTTCTTCATTTTCTGTGGGTCATTTCCTTGATTAGTGCCAGTGAGTACTTGGATGTTTCAGTTGAAGATATTATATTTACTCACAAACAGAGGTTTCTCTCCGTGTGAGCCATGCACACTAGCTGCTTCTAGTTGGCCATCTTGCCACTCCCACTCCCAAAATGTTTTTATTATTTAATGTGTTACACCAACCTAATATGTTCTAATATTAACTTAGAAAAGGAGAAAAAATAGACAAAAATAGAAATAAGAGAAAAAGGATAAGTGAGGAAGAAAAGAAGAGAAATATGTAGCAAATGCGTGGGATCTCTATCAGTCCTTATCCTGAAAATTTTCTTCTTTTTAAAGTATTTGTTGTTTTTTTTAAAAAAGGAAGACAATGTTCTATTAATTTGTAGGATGTCCCATGCTTATTTATATTTTCAAATAACTGGAGAAATTTTGTGCTAGAATACAAAGTACTTCCAGATTATGGATGTTTTATTAAAGTTGGCTGAAACTTCCCATGAAAAACCTACTAGGTGCCCCTTTCCAAAAGATCCCTTGGGCCACAAATAGTTATCTTTCTGTAATAGTTGCAATGGCCATATATATCTTGTTTAGAGCTCCTAAAGACTTAGAATGACTTATCACATATGGAAAGGCAATTTCTGCACTGAGATGGTGAATCATGGAGAACTGAGCTTATGGCAATCACAGGACAGAGATCCAGCATTCATGGGTTCATATGGAGAGCATTCATTGACCCT
>NW_012116666.1:1899540-1911107 GCF_000951035.1 Colobus angolensis palliatus | reverse complement strand
TGCTCATTGGCCCGTGTTCTTGCAGATGCAGTTCTTTTCAGAATGCTGGGAAAGCCAGGGCACTGGTTCCCTGAGGGGTCTTATCCCATTGCTATTTGCAGATTGTGCTTCTGCGTTTTGGAAATGAATCATTAAGGAGTGCATTGCTCAGTCTTCAATGTGCAGTGAGGCCAAGCAAGACATTACGTCTATTACTGATCATTACAGGGCCTGTGGAACGGCACTCAGGGGAACTGGAGCTTTGCATTTAGAGGAGAAATCCCTCCAACATCGAAGCTTCTCAGTTGTGCAGACAGCAGGCCATGACAGGGTGATCTTGAAGCCAGGGTCTCCTTGTACAGCAAGTGTATTTTTGAGGTTGCCTCAGGCTGATGTCACCACACAGGGCTACTGGCAGACCAGGCCGACTGTCTTGTTCTGTGGAAGGGGTTGCTTCCTGGATGGCTGCCACAACTCCAGTCTCATGAACCCCAAAATGTGACCACAATCCCCTCAATGTCTGATTACTTTTCCCTTTCAGATCAATTCTCTTCAAAGCTTCGAGTGCTGTCTCTTGAACACCCCTTTCATTTTTGCTCTCTGCTTAAAATGTCTGTAGGGCAACCACACTCGACTTCACTACTGTGACTCACAGGCCCTCTGTGCACAAAGCATTGCCCCCTCCAGCCTGCACTTCCCACACCGTGACCCCCCCACGAGGGAGTCCTGAAGACCCCTGCCAGACTGTTCCCTCCCAGCCTCCTTCTTGTCCCCTCTGAAACTCCTGCCTTGAGTTTCTTCCTCATTCTCACTCCTAGGCCACAGTCTCAGCACAGGTGCCATCACTCACAGGAAGCCCCCCTCCCTCGGACCTCTATCCTCCTTGGCTGGGGCGGGCTCTTCCTTGATAGTGCCTGGCAGAACAGCTGCCCACTCCTGGGGGTTGTCTGCAGCCTGCCCAATGCCCAGCACCATGCGTGGTACTCAGCACGTGGTGCTTCTCCAAATGGGCTGTGAACTGATGGCCATGACAGGCAATAACCAACAGATTTGTGTGCAGTGTTTGTTTTGCATCATCATCGCATTCTTTTAATTCAATAATATATTTTAATATTTGCCGTCACTAATAGTTTTTAAATATTCTAAGCTATTTCTGTTTATTCTTCCAAGTGACTTTTAGTTTCTTTAAAATTATTAAAATGTACTTATAATGGAGCACATACAAATCGATAGACTCATTTAAATAAAATTAACACCTTCACCATATTTGTTCTTCCCATATGAAACAAATTATAAAGCTCTACTTATATAGTTCATTTCTCTCTCTTCTCAGTAAATTTTTCTTATTCTTCATAGAGAACTTGCATATCTCTTAAAATAGATTTTATTATGGTATAATACAGATAACATAAAATCTGCCATTTTAGCTGTGTCTAAGTGTTGAGTTCTGTAGCATTAAGTATATCATGTTGGTGTGCAACCACCCCCATTCTTCAACTACAGAATTTCACTATCTCAGACCGAAGCTCCATACCCATTAAACACTAACTCCCCACACTCTTTTCCTGCCAAGCCCTGGTAATCACCATTCTACTTTGTCTCTATGAATGTGGCTACTGTAGGTACCAATATAACTGGAATCATACAGTATTTGTCTTTTTCTTGTCTGACTTATTATTTCACTTAGCAAATTGTCCTCAAGGTTCATCTACGTAGCAGCGTGTGTCAGAATTTCCTTCCTTTTTAAAGTGGGAGAATATTTCCTTATACGGATATACCATATTTTGATTAACCATTTATTTATCAATGGGTATCTGAGCTGCTTTCACCTTTCAGCTATTATCAACACTGTTGTTATGAACATTATTGTACAAGACATGTATCTTGTAAAAAATATTTCTGGCCATTTTCTTGCTGCTAGAAATTAAATTTTCTTTTCCCAGTACACATCCCAGTTAGTTTTTGCTAGTATTTAAGAAAGCTATTGATGTTTGGATTTTTGCCATGGATTCAGCCATGTTGCCAAACACCTATATTGATTTTCATAACATTCAACTTGATTCTTCAGAGCTTTTGAGGCATATGAGAAAATCTTCTACAACCAGGGTAATCTTGTCTTTTCCTTTCCCTCATTTTTAACTAACTCATGTATACACCGGTTTGCATTTGCAGGTGGTTATGTCTCATGGGTCCTTTTATTCTCAGGACTCAGCACCACACCAGACACCCAAGAGTCGGTTAAGAAGCACCTGCTGAGTAGCTCTTCATGCTTCGCATTAGGGAATGGGAACTGAGATCGGGTGTCACCAATTTTATTCTGATTGTGGTCTGCATATTTTGATAATGAACAGTTATTTTACATCATTCAGAACTCAAAATCACTTTTCAAATATACTCTGATTTATTTCTTAAATGATTATGTGCAGTAATTATTATGACTTTTCCCATTGGACAGATGAGTTAACTGAGTCTCCTAGAGATGACATCCCTCACCCTCTCAGTGGGGCTCTGTCCCCCAGTTTCCCCTTCCCCAGTGAGACTTCATTCTCTCAGCTGCTGGGAGTGTGGCCACTGATGGCTCACAGCTGAGTCCCTCTGTAGGAACTGATCTGAGTCAAAGGAAGCTGCTTTGTCCAAGTTCATGCCCCTCCCAGAATTGCCTATATTGAATAAAAGGTCTATGTGGGGGTACAAAGTCTCGACTCTTTTGCCCCAGTACATTAACATTCTGAGGCCATTCCCATTGCAAAGCTCTCCATGGGCCTGGCTGTGGCCTCTGCTGAGCTGCACCCTAGCCTGACTTCTCCTGCCCCACCCCACATCCCTACCTCCCAGCACTTGCCCGTGAATCTCCATCTCAGTCTGTTTCCAGGAACCCTAGTCAAGAGCTGGTGGAGTCAGGACACACAGCACAGAATATCCTGCCTTCTAAACTACAGTGGCCATTAGGTCTGTGAACGTTTTGAGGATGGGGCAATTCCTGCCTAGGAGACTGGCTATCTCCTCTTCTCAGGATTTAAGGGGTAGGATGTTCCAAATGTTCTCAGACCTGAGACCTGCTGCAATAAATAAATAAATAAATAAATAAATAAATAAATCCTCACTGAAAATTCATCTTTTTTCAAAAGTCTCTTATGCACCTGGAACATTTTTAATCCTTCCTCCAACCTCAGTGAAATGAAAACTAAAGCTTCTATCTGTATTGAACTTTGTGAAATATTTTTACTCACCTAATGTTTTGTGAAATAATTTCACTCACCTAATTTTCTTTAATACATCTGATGGGGAAGGCTGAGCAGGTAACATAACTCCTTGCATTTTTGAGGAAATAAGTAGGAGGGAGGTTGAGGACAAGGTGCCAGGTCATACAATTTTCCGTTAGATTTTGTTCCTGTTGCACAATAAGCCTTATTTGAAACACTGGCTCTGGGATGGACACTTAGTGGTGTGTGAGCTCCATTGTTCCTGGGAGCATCCTGGCTGCAGGTAGCAGAGTCCTGAGAAACACTGGCTGCCTCTCCCATGACGACACTGGTCATTTACCAAAGGTCGTGGGGGTGGTGTTCACAGAGTTGGGGCAGCGTCCTCAGCAGGGGCCCAGGTGGTTTCCCTCTGTCTTCTCCATTGTTCCTTGGGCTCTTGTTCTTGGGCACACTGCTCATGAGTGCAAGGTGGACACCATAGCCCAAGGCATCCTGTCCTACACCACAACCTGAAAGGTGAGGAGTAGGAGCAGGAGGAGGTCACAGGTGTGAGAGGAGGGTGGGGAGAGAGTGAGAGTGAGAGAGACACACACAGTGGGAGACGGACTGTCCCCAGGGTCTCTCTGTTTATTCAGTATAGACTCTCTTAGTAGTGACCTGGCTGAAGTCTTAAATGTTTTTGTCTGGATCTGGGTTCTGTGCCTCCAGGGCTGAGGAAGACTAAGAAATTCATGGGCTGATACTTTCAGTCTTTGCACTTGAGAGCAGGCAGGAGGAAGGAAATTGACAATGGCTGGTCAGGTTTCCAGAACAAGATTTCTTACTGTAGATCCATAGAGAGCCTGTAGAATCTCCACTGAATTCTGAAGGCTACAAATGTGCTTGTGCAGGAGAGTGCACACACACACACACACACACACCATTTCTACATTTTTCATCAGATTCCCAATGGGATCAGTGGCTGCACACCATTTCAATGTTTGAGTGTGGGTGCTGGGATGTGAATGCAATGCTGTGAGCTTGCACTGAAATTAAATGCAGACCAACATCTTGAGACTCCCATGTTCGTTCCTTTCAACTGGACTGGGCAGCAGCCTACGTCCTCCTCACATTCAATGGGAGTAGAACATAGAACACTTCCTCTTCCTCCAGGAGCTCACACTGTAGCTGAGCAAGGGTATATCCAGAGACATTCAGTGCCTAGAGAAACAAGGAAAAATATACTGAATACTGCACGGCTGTCATAGTTCAGGGAGCATGTGGAAATACCTTACACTGAAAATCAGCTTCCCGTTAACTCATAGTTAATGTTCATATGCAGGCATATCAACCACGCCAATAGAACGTTCAGCCATAGCATTTGTTAGTTTTAAAAATACATAGGGAGGATGCAATGAAAAATGACCTATAATCTTATCACCCAAACACCCATGGCTGACATTTAAAAATAATTGAAACACACACAGATTGTAACAATATTCCAATGGACCACAAAGATGCAAAATTTAAAAAATAAAATCCAAACCACCCATCTCCCTACCCACGCTATAAGCTCTCTTAAAATATATCCACAGTCAATATTTTCTTATGCTTTTCTTTCTTCCTGGAAAAATGCAGATGATAGCTTGCCTCTCTTTTTCCTCTCTCACTCTCTCTCTTTCTCTGATGTGTATGTGTATATACATATGTGTATATGTGGGTATACATGTCTATTTACACACTCATACACATGTATGCTTAGTTTTGTTTTCACAAAGACCTTTGTATTAACACACCATATATACCTTTTTTCAATAAAAAATCTATTCAAGGTGTATTAAAGATTATTGCCATTGTAACACTTATATCCTTCTCTAATTCTTCTGGATGCCTATTCCAGCATATGTGTGCACCCTAATTTACTTGACCAGTCTACAGTGGTGACATAGTTTTAGCGGTGTTGAAGTTTGTGCTATCACCAGGATGCTGCCTTATCCACAGGTTTCACTGAGTGTTGGTGACACCATGAATGATGTGAATTCCTAACAGGAATTGGTGCAGGGGGTGGGTATGTCAACCAGCCCTGACCAAAGAGACAGCAGGGGTGGTGAGCTAGGGAGTGGGTAGGAAGAGCTTCCCCATATTGAGGAAGTAGGTGTGGAACAGAGGCTCTTCCCAAGGCTCTTTCTGCCTCTGGATGTTGGTGTTGATGGTGTGATGTCTGGAGCTGTTGCAACCGCCTTGCTACCAGCTCAAGGCTGAGGCTTCACGAACAGAAAGGTAAGGCTGAGAGAATCCCAGGGAAGCAGAACTATGTGCTGGGAGTTCTGTTTCTGGAGCCTGTCTCACCCAAGGGCTTCTTATCATGAGGGTAGAACATTTCCTTTGCATTCAAGACATTTTTAATTGGGAACTTTGTTTACATGCAGCCAAAAACTCTCTCAGCAGGTCCCAACGCCTCCGCAGGTTTCTTCTACATGAGTTTCTCTTTTTCTCATCTCTTCTCCAGGTCTCCTTCTACTTTTGTGATTGGTGGATTTGCCTCCTTCTGCACATCCTCCTTGCCTACCCACTATGCAAAAATACTGGAGTCTGCTCATGTTATTGTCAGAAGGGATTTTCCAGGAAGCTAGTGGTATTTAAGTGCAGGGCTCCTCACAACCCCAGAAAAGGATCTGAGTGGGGCCGAGCAACAGCTGTTCTTGGCTGGATGTTTTGTACAATTTTAAGAAGTCAAGTATTTAAACTGCAGTTACTTAAGAGCATTGCCTTTGTTTACTCTGACCTTCTCTTTCCCATTCTCCTCCTGCATGCTGTGTGGGTGGACACAGGCATTTTGGTATCTGGCTAAGAGGAAGCTGAGTTGGGATGCATTTAACCTGGGGTGAGGGGAACACACTCCTGTGGTTCTCATTCACTCCTGGGCATAGTTACATTGTCTCTAGAGATCCTGTTGTAAAAGTAAAAAACCGCCCACCTAGGATTTGACCCAAAGCAGCAGGGACAGAGGTGGTTCCTGGATCAGGACATATCCCAGCACCACACATGGAAAGCCTGTGATCAGTGCAGAGGAAACAAGGTTTCAATGTGCTGAGCCAGAAGTCACTGTGTAGAAAATTATTTCCAGCAGAATCATGGGCAATTGTGAATGGATGGATGATCTGGTTCTTTTTGACACCTAGTCAAAAATGGAAGTTTTCTCCTGTCGAAAATGTACTCACTAATCTGATATATATAATTAGTGCACCGTGTAATTGTTTTTACTTTTGATGGGAACTTTGATAGAAATCTTAATTTTTGACATTTGTGGAGCACAGATCTTTGTTTTGAAACTGTCCACAGCAAGGACATATGCATGTGCATGACACAAACTCGACAGATGGGAACCTCCCTCCTTCCCCCTCTTATCCTGATGACCTCCCGCAGCTCCAGGCAACACAGATGTAAAACAGCCACTAACAGGTGAGACAGCTTGAAGAGATACTTGTTTCAGGACAAATTCCTCCTGCACATTCAATGAGCTAATCAACATAGCACACAATGATAAATTTACACAATTTTGAAGCTCACTACAACAGTGAGAGTTTTAAAATGCTGCGATAGTGACATTGTCAGTAGAGTCTTTAAAATCCTAAACCTTAAGTCGAGAACATTTAGAAAGTACTAAAATTTTACAGCTCACCTATGAAAGGAAACTGAAAGAGGCTTTTCCAAATTAGACAATAATCAAAAAAATTGCATGATGTTACAACTACGAATCTTAAAGTAGAATGAAAATATTATATGCCATTAATTTTACAAGTGATCAAACCTGTTGGTGGAAAAACTGGCTTATCTTTCTGCTATTTTTATAGAAAATTCTGTTACCAAATCAATGTCACATGATGAGGCAAGCAGGGATTCCTTAGCTAAGTAGGAAAGACAGGAAGAAATTATTATGTGTTTGTGTCAAGTAGCTAATTAATTTAAAAAATTGTATGAGGCAATACAAATCATGTGGATTAAGGAAGGGCAAATCTGCCTTTTCCTCTGCAGGGTGGATGGATGGACTGACGGGGTCAAAGCCAGTGGCATCATGAACAGAAAACAACGTTTCTCTCAAGCTGCAGCTTTGAAATGTCAAACAGCCTCTTCCTTGGCTGACGGCTGCTTTCTGACTCAATGGAAGACCTTGTTCTCTAGCGTCAGGGGCTGTCAGAAACTTTGCTTATGACTGAGAAGAACATCCCACTGCCTGGAGGATCCAGGTCCACCTTTACACAGAAGCACAGAGCTGCAGAGAAGGGATTTCTGGATGGAACGTTCCACATCTGGCTGGACTTTATGGGTTCTAAGGACACAGGACCTAGGTCCACTTTGCAGTCCACACCTGACCCTGGCTCCTTTACACAGAGGCCTGCCATGCTCTGAGTGCATCAATCCAGCCTCAAAATCCCTTCCTCCAATCCTATGATAACCTCCTTTCCTTTGTTTGTAGAGTCATCTGAGGATCCTTGGTGTGACTATATTCTCTTATTGCAACAAGCCAATATTGAGTGTGTTGACTACAGTACTGATTTTGGTGGCTGATTGCACTAGGATGTGTGTTATTCTCTGGATTTTGTGGATGTTTGCAGTATATCTCAGTGTTTTAAAAAATGCATATTTTGCTGTAATTTATTTTCTCTTCGTAAATGAGCAGTAACTTTTGTGCTTTCTTTGGTATTGCTAGTATTGCCCTGTTTTCCACACAGGGAGCCTCTATATCATATGAGCCTCAGGCCCCACAGCGTCTGGGTTCACCTGTGCTTGCTGTGCCAAGCATCCACCTGCCCAGGGAAAGATTGCGCTGTCTCCACTTCCAAGGCCACCGATCCACTCACTTCTCCTTGCAGAGTGATTTCTCTGTGCTGGATGAGATGTATCTGACCTCTGTAGTTTCAGTGTTTTACCGCTGATTTGGTGTGTAGTTTCTGTTAATATTTCCAACTTGACCTGATCAGGGGACTCCTTTGCACTCCTCTAAAGATCCAGTGGCTTCAGGACACAGCTCACTGCCCATCTCTAGGCCCAGAAGAAGCCCCTCCTCACTCTCAGTTTCCCTGCCTCCTGCCCCCCTCCTAGGGAGCAGACACACAGGGAGATAGTGGGGAGAGCCCTGTGCAGAGCCGCGACTTCACACCAAACTTCCCCAAGGAAGAGAGAATTGTGTCAGGAAAGGGAATGATTTACACAAAGTCAGCTGCTCCCTGTGTGCCTGGGTGGTGGTTGCTTGTGGGAAAAGAGATCTCTTATCCACGCGGAAAATTAGGAGCACTTCGCTGCATGGAAGCCTTTTCCACCAACCACCACTCCTGGGCACCTGCTGCTCTGCCCTCTGCGCCTATCTCCCAGCAAAAGCCTGAACCACTAAGGACACGTTCCCCCGACAGGGTGAGGCCCAGACTTACATCTCCCCAGCACAAGGCCTCCTGGGCCCTGCTTCATTCCTACATCCCAAAGATTCTGTTAAATCCTGTGGGGATGGAAAGGAAATGGAAGCAGATGCTTCCCATCGTCCCTGTCAGACCATTCCCCTCCCTGGCTTTCTAGGGTGGCCCCTTCTCTCTGACCAGAACCCAGCCCTGCATCTGCCTCCTCCAGTCCAGCAGGCACCAACCCAAAGCACACATCGTGGAGCTCCCAGTAACCCTATTCCCAAGCTAAAGCCCTCTTAGCAAATCAGATGCATCACCCATCTCCACACCACTCCATCTGCACACACATAGGCATCCACATAAACTCACACCAACCCTCACCCACACAGATCTATGCATGAACCCACAAGCATACTCCTTCAAACATCCGTCTACCCACATGCACACACACTCTCATGCACCTCCCACATATGGGCACATGCATGCTCCATTCCACATACACCCATATATGCAGACCACCCCCACATACATGTATGCACACATGTAACTCCACATTCACACACAAGTGCATGCCCCTCACAACAAGCATCTGCACGTGTGTGCCCTAACCCACATGCATCTCCACAGGCACACGCGCACATCCATGCATGCATGGCTTTCATGCATCTGCACTCATGTTCCATTCCCTTCAAAACATGTGCAGGAGCAGACACACACACACTCTGCACAGCATGGCACCCCTGACCCACATCAGGCACATACCTCCTTCCACTGTGGCTGCTCACTGATGAGACAGTTGTCCAAGTCTGGCTGGGACTTAGTGCCTGTGGTTAGGCCAATCTTCATACCAAAGAAGTAGCTCACCCCGCCCAGATCTACATGCGTGAAAGAGCAGGATGCATGGACTGCACACTGCCAGTTTCGTGCACACACAGGCATTTCACTGTGATTGAGTCACTGGGTTTGCCTGGGGCTTCACGCCTGCCTTTCTGAACTGCCCACGCTGTCACCCACAAGGCACACAAGCCACCTCCTGCTGGCTGGCAGTGGCACCGGGCGCCAGACTTCCCTGGTAACTGGTTTTCTCTGAGTAACTGAAACAAGGTGCCTCATGCAGCCCAGTAGGAGGAGAAGCAAGGGCAAGGCAGATGAAAGCCAGGGCCTAAAACCCCCTTCAGTGGATTCAGGAATAGAAGGCACAGCTCTGGGAAGCCAGCCAGGGTGGGGTAAAGAAACAGTCCTGGCACCAGACTTGCAGGACAGGGTCTAAGCACCAAGTGAATGTTCTTTCCCACAGCAAAGGATTAACCGATTTCTGCTACCTGTGGCTCAGAGGCCAGGGACACTGGACCCGTCCTAGGAAGGCTGTCACCTGATGACGAAATATCTGCTAACTTCCAGCTCCTGGCATCCAGCCCATAGGGCATCTCTTTCCCTCTGTTAACCTAGATTTATTTATCCCTCATATACAGCAGGGAATGAGAGGCTTCACACGCACGGATGTTTAAGCCAATAACAGATTGCCTCTGGAGCATCTCATTCTAAGTGTGTTATTGGAAACAATATTTCTAAAGTGAGCGGCACACCTGCGCGTCTTACATTTGTGATTGCAGAGTAGAACTGAACCCTTTTCCCTGCACAGGGCCTCCTCCAGACACGAACTGTGAGAACTGTGAAGCAGTGTGAGATGAGGAGCCCTGGAAACCATGTGCAAGTCCTGAGATCCCTCCAGTGTCAGTTTGCTCACTGTAAAACAGCCCAGTGATCCTTATCACCCCATGTGAGTGTCACACTTGAGAAAGGGGTGCAGGCCAGCAGGGACCCTGGCAGCAGGGAGTGCCCCTCCTGTGCAGAGAGAGGGCCCCAGCTGATGGCTGCAGGAGGAGAAACGGGGTTGGTCTGGACTCCTCTGAACTTCCAAGAGAAGGTGGAGAAGCTCCAAAGTCTGTGTCACTGTTGCTCTGCCATGGGATGCAGGTCAAGCTGAGCCTGGTAGCCCTGCTGAAGCTCCCTCCCCACCCCACCCTGTCCTCTGCTCTGCTGTCCTCATCTGGCTGAAGTCTAATGCTATGGCAGCTGGCAGAGGCAGGGTCAGGCATGCTCTACCCCAGCAGGAACTCAACTGCCCTGGGCTGTAGGGGGTGGTCAGCCGGCCTGAGGGTGAAGGCCACTTGCCCTAGGGGGTTGTGCTCAGGGGTGTGACTTTGGGAGGGAAGCAGGGCTCTGCAGGACAAGGAGCCAAGCTCTGGTGTGGCCCCTGTGGAGAGGACTCAGGGAGGAGGATGAGCCTCATGGCCTGGATCTCATCCTGAGCAGCACTAAGCCCACCCGGAGACAGCACAGTCTCCACTCACACCTGCTGAGCCCTGGGAAATGGCACGGTCGTGGCACAGACCCAGCGGCTGCTGCAGGTTAAAGGAGGCCGAGGGGACAGGACAGGACTGAAGTCCTGCACTCATGGTCCGGGAGCGTCCTAGGGCATGAAGGCCGTCAGCAGACAGTCAGGGAAAGTTGAATGAGTCCGAGCATTAGACCATGAATGTGTCAGTGCTGATTTGCTGGGACTGCTCTTTGGGGCAGGGGGCAAATCCAGCTGGGACTCAGGACCCCTTGGGTGGTGGCATCACCCACCTGCTGTTGGGCTGGCAGCTCCTGCGGGGGTGGCTCTAGTGCTCATCGTTCTCTCCTTGTTATACTCGCTGATGGTGAAGTCCAGGCCATGCTGCAATCTATCATCATTAAGGTCTGTGTCACAGATGTCACTTTGAATGATCATTCTAGCCAGAGTTGGGGTACTCTAGGCCAGGGCCACAAACAGGGCAGCCAGCAAGGGCAGTGGAGTGTGCAGGGGCCAGGCTGTGGTCTGCTGGGACAAGGACAAGGAGTGAGGAGGGAGAAGTGCAGAAGAGTGAAGGGACATGATCCTGAGGCAAGGAGCCCAGACTAGCAGGCAGCTGTGCATTAGGATAAATGGATAACAGCAGGATAGCTTGGGGGCCCACAGCCCCAT
>NW_012116666.1:1884697-1899490 GCF_000951035.1 Colobus angolensis palliatus | reverse complement strand
AGGGCAGCCAGCAAGGGCAGTGGAGTGTGCAGGGGCCAGGCTGTGGTCTGCTGGGACAAGGACAAGGAGTGAGGAGGGAGAAGTGCAGAAGAGTGAAGGGGCATGATCCTGAGGCAGGGAGCCCAGACTAGCAGGCAGCTGTGCATTAGGATCAATGGATAACAGC
The DNA here is from genome assembly GCF_000951035.1 of Colobus angolensis palliatus. NCBI lineage: Eukaryota > Metazoa > Chordata > Mammalia > Primates > Cercopithecidae > Colobus > Colobus angolensis. The sequence goes on along the minus strand of NW_012116666.1, from coordinate 1,899,324 downwards.
AGGATAGCTTGGGGGCCCACAGCCCCATGTCCCTCCATGCCCCGCCCCTGACTTCTCCCTCTCTTTCTGCCCCTGCTCCTTTTCCTTTGTCTCCCATTCCATCTCCCTGCACCTCTCTCCCTGCCTAAGTCCCCCTGTTCCTCCAGGCCCTTATCCTCCATCTCTCCCTCTTCCTGACTCCTCTCTTCAATCCCTAGCTTCCTTCAGTCTTGACCCTCCTTCCCAGTGCTCCCAAGACTGGGTCACCCTGGTGTCCAGAAAGGTGACACTGCTGTCTGTGTTGTGAAACAAGGTGACCTTCTACTTCCTCACAAAAGCAAAAAATAAAGGGTTTTGGCATTCCAGGGTCTTCAGATGTCAGGAAAATCTGAGAGCACTTGCTGCAAGTTGGGAATCCCTGGCACAGGGAGACTATTTTAAACACTCCTGGAAGACCTTGTCCATACCCTGTTCTGGGGAACCTCTTTGCCAAACATAAAGGAATTAACCTTTTGGGAAAAAGTCATTGGGTTCTCTTTTCATAACTCATTATTTAATAAACAAACCTGTCACCAACTTCTCTCAGCACCATGTGGTCTAGGGCTTGGGGCGGAGCCTGGGTGACTGAGCCATGGACATGACATTGCAGAGCTGCTGCCCAACAGAGATTGTGACATGAACCCATGAGCAATTTTCTGTTTTCTAGGAGACACATTGAAAAAAGAAAAAGAAACAGGTGAAAGTAATTTAAAGAATATCTCTTTTTTAACCTTATATATCCAAAATGTTATTTCAATACATATGAACAACACTTATTAATAAGAGAGTTTATATTCTTTTGGGTGTGTGTAAGTCTTTGAAATTTTTACACTTAGACCAAGTGTTGTCTTGGACTGTCCCCATTTGCAGCATCCCATGACCATCTGTGGCTGGTGGTTGTAGAACTGCACAGCTGAAGTTAGGGTGTGTGTGGAGATGGGGAGCAGTGATCAATCACTCAGATGAGGAGAGTAGAGCTGCTCTGCAGGAAGTGAAGCAGAATGGAGGGTAGAGAGAGATGGGTGCTACTGGACTCTGGTCAGGGAGGTCTCTATGAGACTGGAAAGGTGAGAAGAACTGCTTAGACAGGAAACAGCTCCAGGCAGCAGGAACAGTCAGTGCAAAGGCCCTGAGGTGGGGCTGAGTGTGCCTGTTCCAGGAAGAGGAAGCCCCTGGAGGGGATGTGAGCAGGGAAGGGAATGACCTGGAGTCTCGTAGTAACTGGGGGTGGGGTCAAGTGGAAGATGTAGGGAGACCCCTGGCAGGTGGTAAGGGTTGGCAGTACAGGAAGCAGCAGCTGCGGGATGAATGTGGGAGCCCACGGGCCACTCTTGCTTTTCTCCTGGGAGAGTCACGCCTTGGGGTCCTTTCCTCTGTTCACTGCTTGGACAACTCATCTGACTTTACAACATCACAGTGAATGAGGTGGGATTTACATACAAGAAAATGCCTAATTGTATGTGCCCAACTTGGGGGATTTCATCAATGCATACACCTGTGTTACCATTTTGTCCAGACCTGTGACATCTGCCTTGCCCCAGATGGGGTCCTCCTGCCTCTGCATCCCACCCTCGTGCCCACCCCACCCTGACAGCCCCCATCTGGCCCTGTAGACTCCTTTGTCACCTGTTCTTGAGCTTCCCAGGAATGGAGTCCTGCAGAGCGAGCCCGGGGGGTGTCTTTCCAGCGGGAAAGTCCCCGAGTTGCTTCATTGCCAGGATTGTGAGTCCTCCTTCTCCCCAGACCAGATGTGGTCAGCTGGGTGCTCTGTGGGGTGACAAAGTCCCCAGCTCGGGATGCTGCGGGCCTGGGCTGGAATGTGACTCCAGGAGTGGGGGGGAGGGTAGAAGGAGGCTCTGAGCAGACAGCTGCTTCTTTTGTCATCTCAAACCCACCCTTCACGCCTGAAGGTGACCCTGTGGCAAATCCCTTATGGTGAAGTGGCAGCTTGGCCAGAAACACCAGGAAACCCTGGGCCTTTGCAAGGCACCCAGAGGACTCTCCCAGGAGTGGTGGAGGTGAGGGTCGGTCAGGGTCAGCCCAGATCTGCTGTCATCCTGGGGCTCAGCCATGGCTGGGGCTGGATCAGCAGGAACCTGGCAGTGGGAACAATATTACTCATGGGCGCTCCTATTCAGTGTTAGGATTGGGGAACTTGTTACCCAAGGCCCAGTGACCATCTCACCCCACTGTGAATCCAGTACCCCTAGAAAAGCCATGCACTCCAGCAGATACAGCAGGTGACCCAGGGATGGTGTTTATTGCTGGGAGAGAGAGAGGAGGTCTTCAAACACGGCAGCGTGTGACGCCTTCTAGTTAGACAGGAAAGATTGGGAGCTCCACAGATAAGAGAAAGAGGGGTCAGCCCCTGGCCAGGTACTTCGAAGCACAATGGTCATCTCCCAAGTGTGGGGGTTGGTTCTTCTCTGTGACTCCAGCTTCCTGAGGCCACGGGGCTCCAATCTCAGGAGGATGTGTTGTGCAGAGGGTAAGATTAAATCATCACGAATCTTCTGTTTTCTATCACTAGGAAGAAGGTACAGGTCACTCAGATAGGGGGAGGGTAGTGGTGAGTGGAATGTGGGGGAAGAGGGTGCTGACCTGCACCCCTGCTGAATGTGATGACATGACCTGTGGTCATCCTCTGTCACGACACTAGCATGTGCTGCAGGGAGGGTCAGCTGTCTTGATCCAATGACCACTGTAATCCTAACAGGACAGACAGCATTGGTGGGCACTCTTAGGAGTAACGGGAGCCACGTCCAGTGTGGGTGATGGGAAGTGGAAGGTTAGGGTAGCTAGACAGCTGCTCCAGATGTTTGGTGACCTTGGGCAAATGTTTGGCCTTCTCTGAGTCATGCATCTGGAGAGGTGGGCGGCTTTGTAAATGGTAGCGTCTGACAGTTCCCAACCAACAAGATGAGCGGGCTTCAGGAGTGATGTTTAAGCATGATTGAAAATGACTCAGTAGCCTGGTGTGGTGGTGCACCTGTAATCCCAGCTACTGAGGGGGGCTATGACAGGGGATCCCCTCGAGCCCTGTAGTTCCTGACCAGCCTGGACAACATAGGGAAACTCTGTACAGCATAGATCCCATCTTAAAAAAAAAAATAAAACATGACACAACTGTGTGTGCCTTGGTTCCTGAAACCTACAGCTTCAAGGACAAAGTAATAGGGACTCAGAGAGAAACAATGGACCCAGAACTGAGCCTGGGACCTTCAGCACCCATGTAACCTGGAGGAGTCCAGCTGCCCAGGAGGGGACATGTTTCCCTTCTACCAGGTGATGAAAAAGAAAGCTGTGTTCTCCTGGGCTGTGTGGGTGACTATTGATCTCATGATCTGAATTAGTAGAGTGAGAATTTAGGTGACTGGCAGAAGTTCTCTATAATAAATAAGCAATAATAAGTGATCACTAAACAATGCTATAATAAATACATCAAGCACATAAACATCTACTAAAGGTGCAAGTGGTCAGGACAAGTTGGCCAGAGTTCGGATTCTGCACATCTGGGTTTTGAGAAATTAACATTCAGCATCTATGGTAGGAGATTGGACTGAGCAGCCACACAATTTGGTGGTTTCTCAAAGGGGAAGCTCAGAAGCTTCCTTTATGGAGTGCCCGGAGTTCTCTGGGGTCAAGCATGTCCCTTACATACACCATCACTTCTTCTCCCCTCCCTACCACCAACCACAAAGGAGAGGCAGATGCTTCTAGACCATGGGCCAACATTGGTATCTCATTTGCTTTGAAATGATGCCACATCATTAGGAAACTGTGATATTCATGGGGAAGCCTGCTGGTAGTGCCTGAAGAATGTGACAAGAGGGGAGTGCCCCGTGTCTGAGGTTTGACTGTTTTGAGCTTCATGGGGGAAAGAGAATCCTTGGGACACTTCTGCTCAGGGACCAGTATGTGAACAATACTCATGGTTTTGGATTATAAGTTACCACTGACTTTCTCAAGGAGTGCATTCACCAGAGCAGAGCCAGTGACTGAATAACCACACAGCCTAGTAAGAGGACAGGGAGAGGCCTCCAGGAGGTCGGGCTGCTGGCTGGTACAGGCTGGGCTCCGCCTGACTCCCTGGGCTGCAGATTGCAGAGGCCTGGCCTCAAGGGAAACAGATGGCTCTGAGGGGGAGAGCAATCCCCTTGGCATCTCTGGGTGGTCAGAGTTTCCTTTCTAATACTGTTTGGGTCACTGTTGGCACTTCCCTGTCACTGTTTGTGTAACCTTAAATATAAATTTCTTTAGCAAAGTGCAGTGACTGTGGAGAGTGGTTCCTGTTCCTGCTTGGAATCCTGTTAAACTCAAATCACTGAGTGCTGAAGCTGGGGCCAGAGGCCATCAAGACAGCCATGCCTCCTCCTGTGGCCCTGCCTGCCCTCTCCTACCTGTCACAGAGGAGCTGGATCCAGCAACAGGACTCACCTTGACCAAACCTTAGTTAGGCTCTTCTAAGCCTTGTTCTCCCCTAGTCCTCAACCCTAGTCCCCAGCCTCTACCTCCTGTTCTTGCAAGGGCTCCATTGCCCAGTTTTAGGAAAGAATCCTGCTAAGTGAGTTTAGAAAGAATCCCCCCACACTTGGTATCTGATCACTCTCAACATCTGATCAAGTTCCTCATTTCTCAACTTTGATGTCTAAGGCTTTGTCCTGCCTTCAGCAAGAATTCTGTTAGGTCAATTTAGCCAGAAACTCCTATCTTTGATGTCTCTGCTTAGTAATTTTTTTATCTATTAACCCTGCTCCCTGCTCCTTGTCTATAAATCCTCACTTGCCCTTTATATATTCATAGTTGAGCTCTCTTCCCTTTATTGTGAAAGTGTTGACCCTATTGCAATTGTCTTGAGTCATCTCAATCAAGCTCAGTCTTCCAGCAGTGAAGCTCCTCATCCCCCTGCCCATGACGTCATCACTGGATACCCTGCAGGCACCACCAGTTCAGTATGACCATTGACCACCATTTTGCTCATAGACCTGCCCCTCGACTGGTGTCCCCATCTGTGTTAGTAGCCCCATTCTTGCCCATGGCTGTGACAAGAGACATATTTGTGACAAGACAAGATATTCATTCTCTTGGTGCTTCTGTTTCCTGATTTGTAAAACAGGAATGACAATGATTACGGTGGGCTGTGTAATAAGGAGCTGCATGATCTCACTGGCCTATGGCAGTGACCAGTTATTTTGCTCACATCTGTAGTCCAGCTGGGAGTCACTGACCTGGGATGGGATTGTCTGGGCTGGTTCTGCTCCACGTCTGTCATCCTTCTCCAGGGAGCAATGGCTGACATTTCTCATATTCTCACATGGCAAGAGCAGTGTGCAAGAGGGCAAGCTGAATTGCACACGCTTGTTTCAAACTTCTGGTTACTTTACACTTGAAACTCCTTTGGCTAAAGCAAATCACATGGCCCAGCCCAAAGGGAAGTGGTACAGAAGTGCACTTTGCCATGGAGAGTGGGGTACAGGGAGTGCGTATTTTGAACAAGAGTCTAAGGAGCCACAGTAGTGTACCAAATAGTTTCACAGGGGTGTCAGGAAAACGAAATGAAATGCTTGTGAGGTGATAGTGCAGGGCCTGACATATCGATTGATTGATCAACTGATCTCATCTGTCTAATCTATGTATATATCTGTGTATCAAATCTATCTCTGTATCCATCCATATAACATGTTTCCACTCTATTCCTCATCTTGCCCCAGATAATAATAATTAAAGCTCTGTAAAATTCTCTGCATTGTATTTTCAACGTGTCTTTCACACTGTCACAGCTATGAGAACGCTCATGGATGTCTCGTGACTGTCTGATCTTTGAAGAATCTTCACTCTACTCTGTGCCTCCATTCCTCTGCTGTCCTACCCACCACAGCAAATCAGATGGTGATCCTCGGTTCACAGCCTCCCATGGCTTCCGAGTGTCCCTAAATTGAAACTCTGATGAGTACTTGGCATCTAAACCTGTCCTTGCCCTCCCTGGTGCATCCTGCAGGCAAGTAGGCTCTGGCCTGGCCTGAACTTTGGGATGAGAGTGTGGACTGTTCTGCACCTAGAAATTTCCTGACAATCTTAAGTGCACCTGGTCCTGCACCTATTTGAGATCTTTTGAAAGGCTCATCCTCTGGGGCAGCTTGATGGCTTTGATAGTTGTAGTACTATAGAAAGAGTATGTAAGCCGGTGAGAAGGCAGATGGAGAGCATGAAATGTAGGCTGGATTCAGAAGGAAAGAGCTGCGCTCCAGCCGCCCCATGGCAGTTGCAGACACCAGCTGAAACCATAGTCTATGGGGGAGGGGATTTTCCCTCTCTTGACCCCACGTGGACTGTGGGTCTTTCCTGGGAGAGCTGTTCAGAGCATCCTGTATGCATTACCTGCTGCTGCAACAGAAGCACCCTGAATCTTCCTGGCTGAAAGTCACATGACATGTGGATTCTCAGGACTCTGGAGCTGTCCGCGGCTCTTCCGCTGGTCTTGCTGGGTTCACTCGCGGGCTTCATTCAGGCGGGGAGGGCTGGGAGTGTGCTCAGCAGGCACAGTGGGCATCTCTTTCCAGGTGGTCTTTTATCCTCAAGAAGGTTAGAGGATATTTTTACATGAAGACGAGTTCCAAGATGGCATTGCAAGAGCCCAGCGCCCAGATGTGGCCTGGCCCCAGCCATTGCAGACTTCTGCCAGCTGATGTCTCATTCGTCAAAGCAGGTCACGTGGCCCAGCCCAGACTCAGAGGGGGTGGGGCCTTACAGAGCGAGGGTCAAGGCCCTGTGCATTGTGGGTGTTTCCTGTGTCTACCTCCATTCCCTGCACAGAATCCAGGAGATCTATAATCCTGGACCAATCTGATGTCAGAAAATACAGATTTTTATAGATGGCTGTTTGAGGAGAATTTGGCTTCCCATAATATCTGAATTGAGATCAGGCGTCCAGAGGAAGGCACTGAAGCCCAGGAGTCAGGAGCTGAGTTTACTCCATCCCTCTCCAGGTTGGCTTAGAAAGTTCTAAATATCTGAGAAATAATCAAGCAAAAATAGGGTAGCCAACCTGGGAGTCCCCAGTCCTGCTTCTGTTGTTTCTCTCCTGCATCACTTCATCGAAACTAAAGGTGGATTCCAGCTTCTTTAAATATTGTTTTCTTACCTAAAGCAGTAGCCCTTCCTAGGTCCTTCTCATGCCCTTGGCCTCTCTATTTTTCAGCATGTCACTTTCAGGTTAGGGCATGGTGTATGAGGGAGAGCTGGGCTCTTCCTGCCACATTGCTTTGCTGTCCTGATGCAGTGTTTGGGTCCAGCACCTCAGCAGTGAGGAGAGCACACAGGGCTGTGTTTCCCACAAGCCATCAGGATCACTTATGTTTATCTGGGAAGAGTTAAATGCTGTCTTGTGTCTCCCAGACATGGGCACCAGTCAGGAATTGCTAAAAGGAAATAGCTAAACCTCTTGTTTCTAGTCTTTCCAAAAATTAGTTTATGAGATAGTTTGAATATACACCCCCATCAGATCTCATGCTGAATTCCAATCCTGCGTTGGAGGTGGGACCTGGTGGGAGGTGTTCGGGTCGTAGTTTCTGATCCCTCATGGCTTGGTGTTGTCCTCACAATAGTCGGTGAGTTCTCTAGAGATCTGGTTGTTAAAAGCATGTAATATCTTTGTCTAGTTCTCTCTCTTGATCCTTCCCTTCGCCCTGTCTATCTAGAAAGAGGGACCAGGAAAGGTCACTCTGAGGATGTGGCATGGGAGCTGGACTCTGCAGGAGGAGAAGCCGCCAGCTGCAGAAACCCAAGGGAGGGGTGTTTCTGGTCAAGAACAGCATGAACTGGGCTTGAGGCAGAACTTATCTTAACCTGTGGAAGCTCCTGAATGGAGTATCAGGGACTGGCAGGCAGGAGAGGTAAGAAGATTGGGTTTGGTGAATGAGCAGATGTCAGTTCCCACCATGGGGAAGAATTTGTATTTTACTCAAAATGTAATGAGAAGGCTTTGAAATGATTTACTGGGACATAACATGACACCTTATATGTTATTAGAAGGCTGGCATGGCCACACAGAGGTAACAGGCTTTTAGTCAGTGAGAATGGGAGGGTGGAGAACAGTCAGGAGGACACTGTAGTCATCCAGGAGAGGGGGGACAGTGACCTAGGCCGGTGCAGTGGCCAAGAAGGGGAGTACAGGAGACTCAGGATGCCTGTGAGAGGCAACGGGACAGGACTTGCTGAGGGCTGGGGTGATGGTGCAGACGGAAGGAAAAAACAGAACTCCAGCCCAGGCCTGACCACAGGGCAGGAAAATTACTAAGCTTGAGGAGATATGAGGATGAGCAGATTGTCTGGGCTTGGGCCTCAGGGAAGATTTGGGAGCCTCAGAGATTTTTGGGACATCATGTGCGTAGAACTGTGGATCTCAAATGCCAGCCCATGGATCTATTACTGAAGTGCCAGGGGCTTAGTCTAGGATTCATTGCTTGCAGCACAGGAAGCCAAACACTGAGACAACAAGTATTGCCAAGGAAGAAGGCTGTAATCAGGAGCTGCAGCTAAGGAGATGGAAGATCAGTCTCAAATCCATCTCCCCATATGACTAAAATCAGGGATCTATATAGCAGGGGAGAAATGTACCCACATTCAGGAAAACAGGATTAGGGAAGGGTAAGGAATAGGAGATTGTAAGCAGGAATCAGGATGGGTGAAGGGTCTGGCATCTCATTGTGCAGATGCTGTGATCTGGTGTCAGTTCCCTGATGCTATCTGGGAGCCCTGAAGTTTGATTTCCTGAGCAAGGAACTCAGAGAAGACACATGTGAGTTTCTCAAGTTTTAAGACTGAAAGGGTCAATTTCTATGTTTATTCAAAAGAAACCATAAATGTCAGTTCTATGGGCCAGTTGGGCCAGTTTCAACTCCCTTTCTATTTATCAGTTTCCAAATCATGGGGAATCTGGTCATTGATCTTTCTGACTGCTTCATGCTGAAGACGAGGGTTGTAGAATAGGGGCTAAGAACCAACCCACTTCTGGGGGCTATTGTGTGTTCAGCAGTGCAAAGAGCAAGGCCTATTTCCTGGTAAGATTTGTCTCTTGGCAACTGGGGTCCCCTTGGCCACAAGTGAGTTTGCTAAATTGGTGGAGGGTCTTTGAACTCTATTTTGTCCCATACTATTGCTGGAGTGGTGTACTACACTTCCTGCCACGGTTCATCCTGTTCCTCCGTGGAAACCCTATGGCCAAGGGACTTACAGTTGAGAGACTTCCAGCCAATTAAATGTTCTAGGTAAGACAACAATGGAGCTGGGCAGATGCTCATAACCCGTAAAACACCCTTTAAGTAACTTAAGAGCTGAAAACTAAAAGCTAAAAAGTAGGGCTGCAGAATTGATTGTGACACAAAAGGAATTTCCTTTGCCATTTAAGAGGCCACACCCTGACCTGGGAGGAGGCCCAGCCCCCCAGGCTCCCGAGCTGAGTTGTCTTCAGCATTGGCCACGAATAGTGAGTTCCTGTAAAGGTCTACGTAAGGACATACACAACCACCACAAAATAATATGCGTAACTAAATTTATCCCTCAGAATCAGCCCTTACAATCTTACATGCCCAGCTTTTCCACAATAGCGCCTGGGCCTAGAAGGACTGAATAGTTCTAATTTCTGGCTCTGTGTCTCCTGAAAGCAGTTCATTTTGATTGCCACCTTCTCCTGACTCTGAAGATGAGGCTTTGACTAGTGTCAGTGTTCAACAGTTAGCAAGAGTTGATGCCTTTTTCAGACCTAGGAGTCAAAACCCTGTGACTTAACAGTACAAGGATTAGTTAATAGGATGTTTATCAAAGATGCTAAAAGGCTCAAGACAGTCAATCAAAACAGAATCATAGGTCATTGTAAAATAATAGTTATTCATTTAACCAAAGTGATCACCAAAAGACCTTAAAAGCAATGTAGAAATAGAATTAAAGGAGCACTCTACCCATAATATGCACATAGATGACTTTTGCTGTAAAAATAAATTTCTGTCTATAGCACAGAAGATCAAGTATACTATATACATTGTGATAAAAACAGAAGCCAAAGCTTACTGAAATGTTTATACACATACAAAAGAATATTCATACATTTGTGCTTCCATTTACTAATACTGCAGAAAGTTCCATCATTCTCTCTAAGATATCATAAATTAAAACAGTGTGATTTTGTGTCTGGTGGTTACTGTCTGCAGCACTTCAAACCACTGTATTAAAGTGGTTAGGTTACTCCCTGCATATGTGTAATTGCTAGCATTCTCATGGCTGAATTTTGACCGAAAGCATGAAAAATATGATAGGTCCTCTGCCAAACATATCCAAGTAAGACAATTTAGCTTTTTCTCCATCATTAAAAACAGTGATAAACACAAATATCAGTTTCGGAAATTTAGTATGAGGATAAATAATCTCCTTTCACTTAAATATTGTACAACAAAACAGAAACAAAGCAACAACAAACACATGATAATTTCTTTTCAGCTATTTTAAAAGAGCATCATCACACATTTTCAAGATTGATTTCTAGATAGAGTACTGACAGCTGATTAGGTAACTTCCACTATTAGAAGTCTTGTACATATTTTGTTTTCAAGCACACACAAGAAAGCCCAACAGTGACAAAAGGCTTGCAATCCAAAATCATTAGAAAGTGTAACTTTTTAAAAATTACTACTTAAACAGTGAATGTCAGTGGTAAACACAACAAAAGTAGTTTGAGGGAAATCCCAGTCAATATAACTTCCTCAAGGACATGGCCAGTCTTTCTGAACATTAAAACTTTGTATCCATGTCACAGTTTTTCTTCATTACGTAAAGGAAAAGATCTGAAACCAACTCAAATTATTGATTGGATTATCTTGGAAATGAACACCATTTAAACACTTTTATTCTCACCTACTTTTCCAAAGAACAAAATAAGTAAAGTATTACTTATCTTTAGAACTTACAAAAATGAGTTTGTTTTTGGCCAGAAACCTCAAAGCCCTTTTAGCACTCTAGGTTATCAGAGGTAAGGAAAACCGATTCAGTTTTAAGTGGCTGGCGTGCTCTATCATTGTTGGAAGCTTGACAAAGGTAGTTTAGAAATTGTAGGTAAGTGGAGCAAATTATGAATTATTGGAAATGCATAGGGAACAAAACAACTATAAATAGAACCTAGTACAAGCTTTCCATTAGAAACTCAAAAACATCAATGGTTTTATATCTGCAAATAAATGAAAATTAAATGTAAAAAATCCCAGGTGTGGTGACTCACACCGGTAATCCCAGCACTTGGGAGGTTGAGGCAGGAGGATGGCTTATGGCCAGGAATTTGAGACCAGTCTGGACAACGTAGCGAGACCCTGTCTCTACAAAAATTAAAAAAAAATAAATAAAAGTTAAAAAAAAAAAAGGTAAACCAACCCTAAATTTGTCTCCTACTCAGTTTACCTTAGAAGCCACAGGTTATCCAGAGCCTACAATAACAAATGATGGGTATTTTTTTTCAGATGTACAAATTAATGTATTTTAGTCCAGCAACGCCACCAAATTCAAACACTTACTTCAAGCACGTGGTCAGTATTGTAGTGCTAGTACTATCTACACAGAATAGCAAATGCAGTGTGAAATAAAGCAATGCAAGCATTTATGTAAAATTTGGCTCCATGCTAAATCTGGCTTCATGTTTAACTATAAGAGAATTGTCGAAGTATCAATGCATCTCTTTACAATATTTCTTATTTTACCTTCATCAATAGTAAGAGCTTTAACTATTAACAATGCTAATTACCTAAATTTCTCCAATTTTTATCAGGTTTTAAGTAATATTTTACTATCGAATCTTTTCAACTTTCTATTTTCTCTGTATGTCCATGAAGATAGACACACAGAGACACAGGAAGAAACTACACATTATTTAACTTTCGAATTAGACAAAATTATTATAAACTACACATTACTATAAGAAACTACACATTACTTAACTTTTGAATTAGATACAATTATATATTAACTACAATTCTTATTCTTAGTAACCTCAAATCTTAGTGAAAACCTAGGAAGCAAGAAATCCTAAACTGCCTATCAGATATTGGCATTTTACAGATGAGAACCATTTCACAGTTTTTAAAAACATGTTTGCCCATATCATCATCCTTTCTTCTTTTTTTTTTGAGACGGAGTCTCGCTCTGTCGCCTGGGCTGGAGTGCAGTGGCCGGATCTCAGCTCACTGCAAGCTCCGCCTCCCAGGTTCACGCCATTCTCCTGCCTCAGCGTCCCGAGTAGCTGGGACTACAGGCACCCGCCACCTCGCCCGGCTCGTTTTTTGTATTTTTTAGTAGAGACGGGGTTTCACTGTGTTAGCCAGGATGGTCTCGATCTCCTGACCTCGTGATCCGCCCGTCTCGGCCTCCCAAAGTGCTGGGATTACAGGCTTGAGCCACCGCGCCCGGCCCATCATCCTTTCTTAATTGGAAATGACCCAGACATCCAAGGAGCATCTGTTATTCAACCCAAAATCACTTTAATGTTTTAAAATACACACAAAGTTTACCTACAAGCATTTATCCCATTTATATGTACTCAAAGATTATCTAGATTCCTTCTGAAAACTGAGACATTAAACAAAGCTAGTCATCATATTGACTTATTTCCTTGTCAACCACTTTTTTTTTTTTTTTTTTGAGACAGAGTCTCGCTTTGTTGCCCAGGCTGGAGTGCAGTGGCGCGATCTTGGCTCACTGCAACCTCTGCCTCCTGGGTTCAAGTGATCCTCCTGCCTCAGCCTCCTGAGTAGCTGGGACTACAGGCGCCTGCCACCACACCTGGCTAATTTTTGTATTTTTAGTAGAGACAGGGTTTCACCATGGTGGTCAGGCTGGTCTCGAACTCCTGACCTTGTGATCCGCCCGCCTCAGACTCCCAAAGTGCTGGGATTACAGGCCTGAGCCACCGCGCCCAGCCCAACCACTTTTTAATAGTCTATGAATATCTGGTATGTACCTAAGAATCTTGAAGTTTAACATATGGATATTTTCACCAATAACTAAGAAGATCCACCTGTCTTTATTAAACCAACACTAAATGAGTCTTCTTCATCAAAAAATCACAAGAACAAGGATCATTTTGTTTTTGCTGGATTCATATTTTTATAACTTTCTGTATAAACCCTGACCTCAAAATATCTAGTAGAGACAAATACAAAACCCAGACAAAAATGTATGTTGACCATTCTGAAGACACATCTGTTTTAATTTTACAAATAATTTTAAAGCCAGGTTTTTTATTAAAGGTCTACTTAAATCATATGAACTTAAAAATTTTATGGTCTGATTTAATTAATTTATGAGTGCTCTTTTATTTATAAGCAAATTTATCAGATATAATATATAACATAAAAAAGGTACATAGACATAAACACATCTAATCATGTACACACAAAAACACACACAAGATCCTGTAGGTTTTACTTCAAAAATCTAGCCATGAGGTAGCAATACAAACTTACTGGTTTAAGACACTGTTCACGTCTAAGCTTTTTTTACCTCATAGGTAATCCAATGAAGGCTCTGAATCAAAATTTAGGGTAAACTCATTTCCATGGCAGTTTGATTTTTTAAAAGCCAAACCTCCCCGGACTCTAAAGAATACCGAGGCCAAGCAACACCCCGGAAGAACATCATGTACTAAGCAGGCCCCAAAAACAACAGCATAAAGCCTGATTATACACAACTCCATCCCGCATTCCCATTCAACAGCAAACTCCAGATTCCAAAAAATATTGAGGCCTAACAGTATTGCAAAAGATTATCAGTTTATCAAATTTTGATTTCCCATGACTATATGAACACACACATATGAACAATCACCAAAACACAATTCAACTGTTGCAGTAACAAATAAGCCTCAAGAATGTTTAAACAGAAACAGCCAGATGGTTTTCCTCTCTGAGTTAGTTGCACTTATGTAACCTGCAAATGGAAATTCCCTTAGAATTTCCCAGATTGAGGGAGCAGATCCCACTCTCTGGGCCCAAAAAGACACTCACCCATCTGGACACAGATGTCAGATTTCAAACGCTGTTCTTCCTGGGCAATCAGAAACTTGGTTGGGGCCAGGAGCAGTGGGGCCATATAGAGACCGAAACCCACCTCCAGCCAAAAGTAGATGGGCAGCAACTTAGGGGACTTTCCCAAACTCTCCTTCCCCACATAGCCAAGCCACGAGCAACACTTTCCTGGTGAGGAAACCAAGATCTGGTACCACAATGCAGGGGGTTCCATCTAAGTTCTGTTACTTCCTACACAGAAAGTCAAACATGGAGACAACAAGCATTTCCAGGGAGAGGGCTTTAATTGGGCGCCACAGCAGAGGAGATGGGAGACCAGTCTCAAATCATTTTTCTTACCCACTAAAATAAGGGGTTTATATAGTAGAGAAGAAATGTAACTACATGCAGGAAAACAGGAACTGGGGAGGGTTAAGGAAGAGGAATTGGTGAGCAGAAGTCATGATGGTTGAGGAATCTGGCATCTCATTGTCTGGAATGCTGATCTGGTGAGTTTCAGTTCCTTGATGCGGAAGGTGCATTTCCTAAGGAAGTCAGATAAGACAAATA
>NW_012116666.1:1852416-1884412 GCF_000951035.1 Colobus angolensis palliatus | reverse complement strand
GAATGGCGTGAACCCGGGAGGCGGAGCTTGCAGTGAGCTGAGATCCGGCCACAGTACTCCAGCCTGGGTGACAGAGCCAGACTCCGTCTCAAAAAAAAAAAATTAAAAAAAATAAAAAAATAAAAAAAGACTGGGAGGGCCAATTTCTATGTTCATTCAAAAGAAACCATAAATACCAGTTTTATGGGACAATTGGGCTGGTTTCATATCCTGCCTAGGAGTCAGGTGCAGGGCAGGGGATCCTTCGTTTTCATGATGGCCCCCATTTTGGGTGGCACCAAAATGACTTTCTATTATGAAATAGTGATCGTAGAACTTTTTCTTTGCCAATCATATTTGGAAAATCAAAACATTTGCAATTGTTAGTCTCAAATAGCACCGACGACAGGAACCTACAGTCTGCAACTTGTGGCATGGCAAGTGCCTGAGAAGAACTCTTGGGCTGTGCCAGAGTTGGCAGGGAGGGGTGGGCTGTTGGGCCCTGAGATGGAGGGTGTCTGAGGGGAACTAAGGAAGGAAGAGGCTTGCAGAGTGGGCAACCCCCTCCCCCACAATAAAGGAGAGGATGATATGCTGAAATATCAAACGTGAAGATGAAGACAAGAAGAAAATCCTCCAAGGTGGCAGATAAACCACAAAGCTAAAGGGCAATTTTCCTGCTCCCACAGCCACCTGCCCTGTAAATCCTGCTCAGTTCATGAGTTTGCAGAGAACCTTTGTAAGGTGGAGCCTGCATCCTCCACTTCACCATCTTTACCACCAGAGGGCAACATTCACCCACGGATGACCAGCCCCTCCGGCACCAGCTACTCCAACCTCATGTTGGTGAGCAGGCTCTGAAGGTGGCCCTGGGGTTGACATAGGGTCTGCCTTGGAGGAACAAGCTTTGCAAACTAAATACTTCCTGAGTGCTGTTCTGGGTTCTGCAGAGTTCCCTCTGCTTGGCTCTGTCCTTGCTATTCTGGGCTGCCTGGGCATGCAGGGTTTTACTGAATAGAGCAATTGCCAGTGGATGGCCCAGCCTCCTGTTCCTGCAGTGCTCCCCACTGCCCTTGCTAGACCTTCACAAGGCAGGTGACGATGAAGGTGTTGATACCCCATTGATGGTGGCAGTGGGCCATCTAGAATAGCCACTGTGAGGATGCCAACTGCAGCAGGAGAGGCACAGCTGGGGCTGCATGCTCTACAGAGCTGGTGGGGTGCCAGGAACAGGTGGGAGCCCCATGCTTCCAGGCACAGCTGTGGCCACTCAGCTGCAGCTCCAGACCTGGGCATCCCTGTGCTCTCAGGGCCCAGGAAGTCCCCAGCCCTGTCAGGTTCAGAAGTGCCTGCTCCTGCTCCTTAGCCTTTCCCTGCTCCTGGCACCTGCTCAGCTGCACAGCAAAGTTGTAACTGAGCCTGGGAGCTATCATGACCCAGCTGGGTATTTGGGCACTTGGGGCAGTGCTGACATGCCAGCCCTCTGCCATTTCAGCCCCCTCAGGACTTTGGGAGCTGAATAGCATGGAAGGGCTGCTGGTAGGGGCTGAGTGCAGCTCAGCATGGGCTTGCAGGCACCGTTTAATATGAACAGCCTGGGCACCGTGGATGGCATGTTGATGGTGGGAGGCAGACAGTTTCCTGGGCAGAAAGGGATGGTTCCCTGGTGAATTCCCACTTTCAAGCCAGGGACAGCCTGAAGCCTTGGAACCAGGGTGTCAGTTATGGGTGGAGGCTGCAGCCCAGAGTAAGAACTTATGGTGCTTTTTTTTGCACCTGCCCATAACCACCCATGGACCAATCAGCACACACTTCATTCATTCCGAGCCTATAAAAACCCCAGACTCAGCCAGACATCAGGACTACTAGCTGTGGGAAGGAACTACCCACTTCAGGTCTCCTGAACTCCTTGGGACAACCTGTCTGCAGAAAGGAGCTACCTACCATGGTTCTCCTTTCCACTGAGAGCTGGACACCCCTGGGGTTGACCTGCTTGCAGAAAGGAACTACCCATCTTGGATCTCCTGAAAGCTCTTCTGTCACCCAATGAAGCTCCTCTCCACCTTGCTCACCGTCCAGTTGTATGCATACCTCATTCCTCCTGGATGTGGGACAGGAAATCAGGAACTGCCAAATGGCAGGACTGCAAGAACTGTGAGGGCTGAAATGTCCCAACTTACCACGTTGCGGGTGATGAGGAGAGAAGAGCTGCAGCCATTCTGGGAGCCTGGACCTCAGGGTTCCCTGAGCCAGGACTGGGATATGCTTTAACACCCTGTTTGGGGCTCTGTGGTTCCTGGCATCTCTGAGCTTTCAGGTACCACCACATTTCCCTTGTCCATGTGCTGGTGCCTGCAGTGGAAGCTGCTTGCAGTATGTCTGGTCCAGTCACAGCCCCACACAGAGCCGGTACCTATGCCAGCACCTGGAGCTGCCTGCCCATTGCAGTCAACATGCCTGGCTGTGCACAGTGGCCTGACCCTGTGCTCTTTTGCTTACATACCCCTGATTGCACTGCACCTGGCTCACCCTTGGCAGGTGTGGGATCTGGGCCACAGTGTGAGCTGAGCACAGCCTGAGAGACCAAGTGGGTGGAATGAGCCCAGTGGGTGCAAGTAAAACCTGAGTAGAGGTGCCACGAGGCACAGAGGTTTCCAGCTGGCAAATTGACACCCTAAAGATCCTGTGACACTATAGCCAAGCCTGGTTTCTGTCCTCTCTTCCACTCTTTCTCCTATCACCCCTTTTTTAGCACTCTGTCTCTTCCTTCCTTCCCTCTTTTCTGAAGCTACCCATCTCCTTCTTGTTCATGGTAATATCTAGGGGTTAGAGGCATGACTTCCAGGGAAAAAAATCTGCTTTTCTTCCTCTGATTAACAAAACACATGATCCCATACAGAAAATTAAGAACAAAATCATGATCATATCAATAGAGGTAGAAAGGCATTTGATAAAACTTCAGCATCACTCATGCCAAAAATCTCTTAACAAACTGGACATAGAAAGAACATCCCTCAACATAATAAAGGCCATATATGACAAAGTCATAGTCAACATCATATATAAGGGGGAAAAGTTGAATTCATTCACTCTACAAACTGGAACAAGTCAAGAATGCCCACTTTCACCACTCATTCAACATGGTTCTGAACACAGTCCTGGAAGTTCTTGCCACAGCAATCAGACAAGGGAAAGAAGTTAAAAGGCATCCCAATGGGAAAAGAGGAAGTGAAATCACCCCTGTTCACTGATGATACATTCTTATATCTAGAAAGCCCTAAATACTTCACCAAAAATCTCTTAGATTTGTTAAATAAATTCAGTAAAGTTTCAAGATACAAAATTCAAGATACAAAAACGTACAGAAATCAGTAGCGTTTCTACACATCAATAACAATGTAGCTGAGAACCAAGTCAAGAAGCAATCCCATTTATAGTAGCTATCAAAAACTAATGAAATACCTGGGAATATATTTAACTAAGCAGGTGAAAGGTCTCTGTAATGAGAACTATAAAATATTGAGGAAAGAAATCATAGATAGCACAAAGAAATTGAAAAACATTATATGCTAATTGATTGGAATAATCATTATAGTTAGAATGACTTCAATGCCCAGAGAAATCTACAGATTCAACGCAATTCCCATCAAATCACCAGTATTATTTTCACTGAATTAGCAGAAAGCAATTCTAAAATTCACATGGAACCAAAAAAGAACTCAAATAGCCAGAGCAAGTCTAAGCAAAAGAACAAAGCTGGAGATATCACATCACCTCATTTCAAATTATACTACAATGCTACAGTAACCAAAACAGCATGGTACTGGTATAAAAATAGACACATGAATCAATGAAACAGAATAGAGAATGTAGAAATGAAGCCACATACCTACAACCAACTTACCTTAGACAAAGTCAGGAAAAATATGCACTGAGGAAATGACACCATAGTCAATAAATGGCACTAGGAAAATTGGACAGCCATATGCAGAAGAATGAAACTAGACCCATGCCTCTCACCATATACAAAAATTAGCTTAATATGGGTTAAATAAATAAACATAAGAGACAAAACTATTAGAATATCCTACAAGAAAACTTAGGAACATCTTTTGGACATTGGGCTAGGCAAAGAATTAATGAGCAAGTCCTCAAAAGGACATAACAAAAACAAAAATAGACAAATGGAACTTATTGAGACTAAAGAGCTTCTGCACAGCAAAAGAAATAATCAATGGACCAGGCATAGTGGACTTCACCTATAATACCAGCAGCTTGTGAGGCTGAGGTTGAAGTATTGCTTGAGGCTGTAAGTTTGAAACCAGCCTGGACAACATAGTGAGACCTCATCTCTAAAAAATAATGAAAAATTAGCCAGGCCTGGTGGCTAGCACCTGTAGTCCTAGCTACTCTGGAGGCTGAAGGAGGCTCACTTGAGTCCAGCAGTTAGAGGCTGCAGTTATTTATGATCACATCACTGCACTATAGCCTGGAAAACTAACAGAAACCCTGTCTCAAAACAAAAACAAAAAACAAAAAAAAAAAGAAAGAAAAAGTAAAAGAAAAAAGAAACAAACAATGTTTATTACTACAGCAAAATCAATAGAGTAAATAGACAGCCTAAGATTAGGGAAAAAATATTTGCAAACTATGTGTCTGACAATGGGCTAATATCCAGAATCTACAAGGAACTCAAACAACTCTACAAGAAAAAGAAAACAAACAAACAAACAAACAAATTACCCAATTGAAAAGTAGGCAAAGGACATGTACAGACATTTGTCAAAAGAAGCCATACAAACAGCCAACAAAATATGAAAAAATACTCAACATCAGTAATCATCAGAGAAATGCAAATTAAAACCACAATGGGATGCCATCTTACACCAGTCAGAATGGCTACTATTAAAAAGTCTAAAAGCAACAGATGTTGGCAAGGATGTAAAGATAACACTTACGCACTGCTGGTGGAAATATAAATTAGTACAACTCCTATGAAAAACAGTATGGAGACTTCTGAAAGAACTAAAAATAGAACTACCCGTTTATTCAGGAATCTCACTTCTGGGTATCTACCCAAAGGAAAAGAAATCATTATATAAAAAAGGCACCTGCACTTGTATTTTTATCACAACACTATTAACAGTAGCAAAGACAGGGAATCAACCTAAGTGTCCATTAATAAAAAATAGGATAAAGAAAATGTGAGATATACATGCATACATATGTATATTATCTATCTATCATGAAATAATAGCCGTTAAAAAATGAAATCATGTATTTTGTAGCAGTATGTTTGGAATCAAAGGCCATAATCTAAAGTAACTCAGAAAAATAAAGTCAAATACTGCATGTTCTCATTTATAAGTAGGGACTAAACAATGAGTACATATGGACATACATGGACATTGGAGATTACAAAATGGACATTGGAGATTACAAAAGGTGGGAGGTTGGTGGAGGATGAGGGTTGAAAAATAGCCCATTAGATACAAAGTTTGTGGTGTGGTTGCTTGGTTCATTAAAATCCCAGACTTTACCACTACACAATATATGCATGTAAGAAGCCTTCACTTGTACACCCTAAACACATAACAGTAAAACATAACTTTTTAAAAAGAATGTGAGGTCCATTTATAAAAGACACACTTTCTCATCCAATGTAAGGTGTCTAAAGAGAAGATTCACCTGAGTCTTGATCTGATGAATCTTCAGACAGAGTAATTGCCCCTGATTTCTACCTGCTCACACCTGGTGCTTACACTCTGCTCCAAAGAGTTTGATATTTTCTCATTAACATCATATTATTACTATCACTGCTGTCACTTTCACTATTATCATTTTTGTCAACACCATCACCACTGCTATAACCATTCTGATCATGATCACCATCATTCTACCAATGCTAAGGTCATTACCATCATCATCATCATCATCACTACGACCACCAGCATCTCCATTATCAACACTGCCAACATCAGCATCACCTCCATTATAACCATAACTGTCACCATTATCATAATCCTCATCATCACCACTATCACTACAACAATCACCATTATCATCACCACCGTCTTCACTATCACTACCAATACCACCGTCATCACCACCATTACAATCATCATCCTTATCAACACCCCCATTATCATCACTACTATCATCACCACCATTAACACCATCGCAATCACAAACACCATCATCACCACACATAACATAAACACCATCACCATCACTACCATCAACACCATCAGCATCACAACCATCCTCACCACCATCACCACTATCATCACTACCATCACCCCCATGATTACCATTATTATTGTCACAGTCACCACTACCATCACCAACACCACCAGCACCATCATTGTTCTCACCACCACCACTATCACAAGCATTCTCACCATGACCATCATCACCATCACCACCATCACTGATACAGTTTGGATGTTTGTTTCCTCCAAATATCATGTTGAAATGTAATTTCCAATGTTGGTAGTGGGACCTAGTGGAAGGTGATTGGATCATGGAAGCAGATCCCTCACGAATGCCTTAGTACCACACCATGGTAATGAGCGCATTCTCATTTTGAGTTCCTGAGTGATCTGGGTGTTTAAAAGAGTGTGGCACTTCCTTCTTTCTCTGTCTTGCCCTCGCTGTTATTATATGACATGCCTGCTCCCATTTCACCTTCCATCACACATGACTGTACATTTCATTAGGCCCTCAGCAGAAATAAATGCTGGAGCCATACTGGTCTAGCCTATACAACCTTGAGGCAATTAAACCTTTTTTCTATATAAATTACATGGCCTCAGGTATTTATGACATATAAAAATGGCCTTATATAATCGTTACTATTACTATTGCCACCACCATCACCATTATCATTACCACTCTCATCACTATTACAATCACCACTATTACCACCATCATCACCACCATACGATCATTATTATCACCTTCACCACCATCACCATCACCATCACCATCTCCCTCTCCACTGTATCCACATCACCATCATCACTATATTTCCACTGTATCCACTGTGTCATTGTCACCATCATCACACCATCTTCACCACAACTCTTAGGTGTCTCTCAACAGTTACTCTGCATTAGACATTGTGCCACACTTTTTATAAACCTCATATGGTTACATCATCACCCTGAGTGTATACATTTATAGAAAAAAATAAGGTGGTAATTGGGTTTGTAACATGATGTAAGAGTGTGTGAACCTGCTTTCTATTCTCAGAACTATCTGCAATCAATAAAAGAGAAGACTCGCTTCATTTCTCAGCTCCCACATTGCTGGACATAGGTCTGATCTAGATATCCACAGTGACATCATCTTGTCCACTGGGCTCCACCCTCAGATTCTGTTTCCTTGGTTCTAAAGTGTTCAGAAAGCTGCATCCCCTGGCACATGAAACCCAGGCATCTTGCCCTCTGTGACTGCCCTCTTGTTTTTGCACATAATGTGGGTTGGCTTCAAAAGAAACTAGACTTCTTAATATTCTGCACATGTATACCTGTCCAGGCTCACAAACATTTGTCTTTATGGAAAGACACCTATACTTTACGGAAAGTCACCTGTACCTGCCCACTCCTCCCTACGTCTTTGCCTCCCCAAATCCTACCTGTTCCTCAAGTTCAGGTCTGCATAAACGTTATCTATGGATTCCTCTCTGGTCAATGTAGCCAGGTGTGAAATTTTTGAGTTTGATCTCCTACAGCACTTTTATGTTCACTAGAGGCTTTTACCATCCTCCTGTTAGAGTCTTTCTTCTTGTGTATGTATTTCTGTCCCTCACCAGGCCATGAAGTCTTGGAGGACAGCAACTAAGTCTCCTTCTCCATGTGACTTGCCTCTCAGAGATCACTGAGATAATCACAAACAAAACTAAGCTAATAATAATAATATTCTCACAATAATATATAATAATCTGTATAATTATACAATTATATACAATATAACAATAATCTTCATTTCACAATAACTACTTAGTAGTTACAATTAGTGTCTCCATTTTACTGATAAGGAAGCTGAGTCACAGAGAGGTTAAGGACATATTTGAAATGTACGCAGCGTGTAAATGGACAACCAGGATTTTAACCCAGATAGTCTGGTTTCTTGCTCTCGTCATGAGGTTAGATGTTCCAGCAGTCTGCTGTACTCACAACCTTGGACATCTGAGAGATTTTATGGTGGGACACAGTGAAGATGCTTTTGAGATCAGTGGATGGGGCCCTTTTAACTCCAGGGTCATTGCCCCTTCATATGGAGCTCACACCACATCACAGTCATGTGTCTTGGCCCAGACTCTCCTTCTTTTTGGAATTCCCTTTCCCTGTGTCACTTCATTGATTCCTCTTCATCTTTTGTGATTACCCAGGTATTATATTTTCCATAAAGGTGACTGTCTAGATTGACCTACCCAGAAGCAGAAACAAATACGCAATTGCAAGTGTTTTATTTGGGGGGTAGTCCCAGGAAAGACTACTGAAGCAGTGAGGAAATGAGACAAGGAAGAGAAGCGGTCAACACAGCAAGTGTGAGTTGCCAGGCTACTGCCACGGGCACGTGGGACTCATTTCCACTGGGAACTTCTGGGAGATTGCATGGAACATGTCTGCTGGTGTCATTCCATGGGTGAAGAATGTGCAGGGCCATTAGTTCTCTTGCAGTTACTTGTGCCACATGCACAGGAAAATCAGTGCAGATGCTGGCAATTGGAATGTGGGTTGGTAAGTGCTGAGATAGTGAGGACCAACCAAGGGATGTGGGCAGCTTGCCCTTCTCCAGCCCTCTATGTGGGTTTGGTCCCCTTCTCTGTGCTCTCCAGTGCCGTATTCGCTCCTCTGATTTCTGCTTGCCTGTCTACCACCCAGATTTCTATACTGAACATTCATCAAGGCTGGAGGACTTGGCTCTTTCGCTTTCTTTTCTCCAGCACCCAATTTTGTTTCTAGCATATAATGTATACTCAACAAAGACAGTAGGAGTGATGAAATTAGGCTCATTTTATGAAAAGTCTGAAAAACTTTCATAAATCTTTATTTAGAAACATCAATTTACAGGGAAATTATCTTGAATAATTAAAAGAAAAATATTTTATAAAAGGCAGAAACAAAAAGGAAATTGCTTTGTGTAATTTGGAAAATTACCCCCAAATTTAAAATGCATAAAAAGGAAATGAGAGAGAAGGAAAATGTAATCATTAGCCTGGAGTAAAATAAGGTAGAAATGAAAATGAATCACAGGTGCTATGAAGCTCATTCTCTTCCACTGAACAAGGAATCAGGTAAGAGAGGCAGCCAGTAGCCATGTGTTGGCACCCAGGCAGTCCCAAGTGGGTTCAGGGCAACTTCATCCTTTTGGCATCTTAGTGAATCTGGTAGCTGAATGAATGAAACATGTGAATGATCACCCAGGTACTTTGTCCAGGTGATACTTGACTGCCCAAAGATGGGTAAAATGTTTTTCTGTGTACTTTAAGGAATTTTTAATATCCTGCATTTCATTATACTCCTGTTATGTGGTTTCAGGGTCCCTATGTCCAGGGTGTTCAGGGAAGGGGAGGAGGTGAGCAGGGACAACGTGCGTTCTGAGCTCTGCTTGTGCCTGCCTGGTAACTGGTAGGTGGGCATTTGTGGTGGTCGGTAGGGCTGTCCCCTGAGTATTTCTGTTTCTTATGAATGCAAGACAGGATTCCCACCCCCTGGAGTTTGTTGTAGTCATCCCCTGCTTGAGTCAATATCGTAGAAGAATAAGTGACTTGTGTTCTTTCTAGTCATGCTAGGGAGTGCTGGTGCTCATTGCCTTGGCCCCTCTGTTGTTATGAGGGTGTCTGCATCATCCTGAGGCCCAGAGTGACCACAATGTGGTCCAGAGCCCCCAGCACAGATGTCGTGCATCTGTGGAAATATAGCCACAATAATAGAGTGTTATGTTGCCGTCTGAAATCACTGAGATTTGAGGGCTTTTTAAAAATAATCTCAAATTTAGTTTAGATTTAAAAGTTGCATGTGCTGTTTGGCTACCTGGATGTTACTGTGTGACACTGTGGTTTGGAGTTTGAGTGGTCCCGTCACCCAGGGAGTTAGCATAGTTCACAACAGGTTGTTTTTCAGCTCCTTCCCCCTTCTTCTCTTTCCCCTCTAATAGTCCCTAGTGTCTATCGGTCCCATCTTTATGTACACAAGTACCCAAGGCTTAGCTCCTACTTATAAGTCAGAATAAGCAGTGTTTGATTTTCTGTTCCTTTGTTAATTCACTTAGGATAATGGCATCCAGCCTTATTCATTTTACTGCAAATGACATGATTTTATCCTTTTTTATGACTGTGCAGTATCTTGTGGTGTATACGTACCACATTTTCTTTGTTCAATCCACTATTGATGGGCATCTAGGTTGATTCCGTGTCTTTGCTACTATAAATAGTGCTGCCATGAACCACAGGAGTACCTGTATCATTTTGGTTGAATAATTTATTTTTCTTTGGCTATAAATCCAGTAAAGGGATTGATAGGTCAAATGACAGTTCTGTTTTAAGTTCTTTGATAAACCTCCAAACTGCTATCCACAGTGGCTGAACTAGTTTACACTTCCACTAACAGTGTGTGAACATTCCCTTTTCTCTGTAGCCTCACAGGCATTTGCTTTTGACTTTTTCATAGCCATTCTGATTGGTGTAAAATGGTGTCTCTTGAGAAGTGTCTTCTGAGAAGTGTTTTCTGAGAAGTGTCCTCCCATCCTTCACCTTCTGTTGTCTTCTCAGTGTCTGTTGTTCCCCTATAGGTGTCCTTTAGTTCATCATTTAGCTCCCACTTATACATGAGAACATGTGGTATTTATTTTTCTGTTCCTATGTTAGTTTGCTAAGGATAAAGGCCTCCAGCTCCATCCATATTCCTGCAAAGGACAAGATCTCATAGTTTGCTATGGCTACATAATATTTCATGGTGTATACGTACCAGATTTTCTTTGCCCAGTCTATCACAGGTGAGCATTTAGGTTCATTCCATGTCTTTGCTATTGTGAATGGTGCTGCAATAAACACATGTGTGCATATGTCTTTATAATAGAATCATTTATATTTTGGGGTGTATATACCCAGCAATGGGATTGCTGGGTCAAATGATACTTCTGTTTTTAGGTCTTTGAGGAATCACCATACTGTCTTCCACAATTGTTGAACTAAGTGTACACTTCTACCAACAGTGTATAAGCATTCCTTTTCCTCCAGAACCTCATCAGCATCTGTCATTTTGTGACTTTTTACAACAGCCATTCTGACTAGTGTGAGATGGTGTCTCGTTGTGGTTTGGTTTTCATTTCTCTAATAATCAGTGATGTTGAGCTTTTCGCATGTGATTGTTGGCTACATATATGTCGTCTTTAGAAAAGTGTCTGTTCATGTCCTTTGCCCACTTTTTAATGAGGTTGTTTGTATTGTAAATTTGTTTAAGTTTCCTATAGATGCTGACTATTAGACTTTTGTTAGTTGCATACTTTGCAAAAATTTTCTCACATTCTGTAGGTTGCCTCTTCACTCTGTTGGTAGTTTCCTTTGCTGTGCAGAAGCTCCTTAGTTCAATTAGATCTCATTTGCCAATTTTTGCTTTTGTTGCAATTACTTTTGGATTCTTCATCGTGAAACTTTTGCCTGTTCCTATGTTCTGAATGGTATTGCTTAGGTTGTCTTCCAGGATTTTTATAGTTTTGAGTTTTACATTTAAGTCTTTAATCTGTCTTGAGTTAATTTTTGTATATGGTATAAGGAAGGGATCCAATTTCAATCTTCTGCATGTGGCTAGCCAATTCTCCCAGCACCATGCATTGAACAGGGAATCCTTTCCCCATGCTTTTATTTGTCAGATTTGTTAAAAATCAGATCACTGTAGGTGTGCAGCCTTATTTCTGGGTTCTCTGTTCTTTTCCATTGCTCTATGTGTCTGTTTTTGTACCAGTACCGTGCTATTTTGGTTACTGTAGACCTGTAGTATAGTTTGAAGTAGAGTACTGTGATGCCTCCAGCTTTGTTATTTTTGCTTAGGATTGCCTTGGCTATTCAGGCTCTTTTTTGATTCCATATGAATTTTAAAATAGGTTTTTTTCTAGTTCTGTGAAGAATGTCAATGGTAGTTTAATAGGAATAGCATAATCTATAAATTGCTCTGGGCAATATGGCCATTTTTATGATATTGATTCTTCTTATCTATGAGCACAGAATATTTTTCCATTTCTTAGTGTCATCTCTGATTTCTTTGAGCAGTTTTTACAGTTATTTTTGTACAGATCTTTCACCTCTCTGGTAAGCTGTATTTCTAGGTATTTTATTTATTTATTTATTTATTTATGGCAATTGGAATGGGATTACATTGCTGATTTGGCTCTCAGCTTGACAGTTGTTACTGTATAGGAATGTTAGTAATTTTTGCACATTGATTTTGCATCCTGAGACTTTGCTGATGCTGTTCATCAGCTGACGGAGCCTTTGGACTGAGACTATGGGGTTTTCTAGATATAGGATCATGTCAGTCTGCTAACAGAGATAGCTGGACTTCCTCTCTTCCCGTTTGGACGCCTTTTATTTATCTCTATCGCCTGACTGCCCTGGCCAGGGTGTCCTATATTGAACAGGAGTGGTGAGAGAGGGCATCCTTGTTTTGTGCCGGTTTTCAACAAAGACTTGACTTTGCTGTTACACGTGTGATGGGTCTTCTAAAGTCAGCAGACAGATAGGTCTTAGTTTTAAATCAAGCTTGCCACTTTATTCTTTTTAAATGGATGTTTACACTATTTACATTCAAGTTTAATACTGATATGTGATGTTTTGATCCTATTGTGAAGTGATTAGTTGGTTGCTTTGTAGTTTCTATTACACGGTTTCTTTATAGGATCTGAGAACTTCGTTCTGAAGTTTTTGTGGTAGCAGGAATCATTTCTTTTATTTCCATGTCACTCCCTTAAGGATGTCTTGTCAAGCTGATCTAGGGGTAACAAATTCCCTTAGCACTTGTTTGTCAGAAAAAGATTTTATTTCTCCTTCACTTATGAAGCTAAGTTTAGTGGAATATAAAATTCTTAATTGGAATTTCCTTTCTTTAAGATTGCTGAAAATAGGCCCCCAATCTCTCCTGGCTTATAAGGTTCCTGCTGAGACGTCTTCTGTTAGCTGTTAGAGTTCCCTTTGTATATAATCTGAACTTTTTCTCTAGCTGCCTTTAAGATTTTTTCTCTAGCATTGACCTCTGGTGACTATATGCCTTTGTGATGTCTATTTTTTGTAGTACCTCACTGGTGTTCTCTGAAGTTCTTGTATCTGGATGTCTACCTCTCTAGAAAATTAGGGAAATTTCCTTGAATTATTCTCTAAAATATGCTTTGACTACTGTAGATACTTCATGTAAGTGGAATCATAGAATATTTGTCCTTTTCTTGTGTGACTTACTTTACTTGGCATAATGTCCTCAAGATTCACTCATGTTGTAATATGTGTCAGAACTATTTTCCTTTTTAAAGCTGAATAATATTTCATTATCTGAATTTATCATATTTTGGTTATCCATTTATCTATTGATGGACACTTGAGTTGCTTCTACCTTTTGCCAATAGCGAATAATGTTATTATATCAAGTGCATTACCATAAGAAGCATTGCTGCCCATTTTCTTTTTTAGGAACAGCACAGTGGGATTTTTTTCTTTATTAATTCTAACTGGTTTTTAAAAGTATCTAGGAAAACTATTGATGTTTAAATTTTGCCGTGGATTCAGCCATGTTGCCAAACACCTACATTGATTTTCATAATATTTAAGTTGATTCTTCTGAGTTTTCTAGACATTTGAGAAAATCTTCTACAAACAAGAATAATTGTGTCTTTTTCTTTTCCACACTTACAGCTAAATCAAGTATACGCCTGTTTGTTTTATTTATTGAAGGTCATGATGTGTGTCATTTTACTCTAGGATTTAGCACCACGCAAAGCACCTAAGAGCTGGTTAACAAGCATTTGCTAAGTGACTCTTTGTTTCTCACTTTGGGGCATGCAGAATGTTGCCAGGTGTCACCAATTTTTTTCTCTCTATTGTGAGTATATTTTAACAACTAAAAATTATGTAACATCATTCAGAGCTCAAAGTCCCTTTTCAAAAACACTCTTTCATTTTTTTATTATATAACCATATGCAGTAATCATTATAATTATCCCCATTGTACGGATGAGTTAACTGAATCTCAGAGAGATTACATCCCTTGCGGTCTCACTAGAGGCTGCATTGCTCAGGTTTCTCCTCACCAGCAAGACTCATTCTCTCAGCTCTGGGGGGGGGGGGGGGGGGTGTGTCCACTGATTGCTCACAGCTGAGTCCTTCAATGGGGATTGATCTGAGTCAAAGGTAGACGCTTTGCCTAAGCTCATGCCCTCCCCACCCCTGAAACTGCCTATTTTGAATAAAAGGCCTAAAAGTGGGTACCAGGCCTGACTTGTTTGCACCAATATGAAACAACTCTGAGGCCATCCCAGCTTTAGAGCTTTAGAGCTCTCCATGGGGCTGGCGGTGGCTTCTGCTGAGCCGCACCCCAGCCCGACTTCTCCCTCTGCCCCGCCCCTCGCCGCTGCCTCCCTTGTACTCTTTACAGTGAGACCCTTGCCCATGAATCGCCATTTCAGCATCTGTTTCCAGGACACCCTAACTAAGAGGGTAGTGGAGTCAGGACTCACAATACAAGATACTCTGCCTTTTTAGCTACAGTGGGCGTTAGGCCTGTGAACCTTTGGGAAACTCTCATCCAGGAGACTCAACGTAACCCATCTTGGGATGATCCCCATTTTCTCAGAGCTGAGACTTGCTTAAGGAAAAATGTCTTATCTGGAAAGTTACCTGTTTTCCAAAAGCCAGGGCTATTTTACCCTCTTTTATCCTCAGTCAATTGAATACTAAAGTGTCCATTCGTGTTGGACTTGGTGAAATATTTTCACTTATCTAGTGTTCTTTGATTCATCTGATGAGGAAGGCTGGGCAAATTACCCCTTGTAATTTTGGGGAAATAAGTAGGAAGGAAGTTAGGGACAAGATGCCAGGTCACGTAATTTTCAGTTAAATTTTGATTCCATTGCACAATAAGCTTCATTTGCTACTCTGGCTCTGAGACTGACATTTAGGGTGTGTTGGCTCCATCACTCGTAGAAACATCCTAGCTACAGGTAGCAAGAGTCCTGAGAAATGATGGCTACACCTCCCATGAAGACAGCATCCATTTACCAACAGCTGTGGGGGTGGTGTTCATAGAGCTGGTGCAGCGTCCTCAGCAGGGGCCCCGGTACTTTCCTTCCATCGTCTCCATCATTCACCGGGCTCTTGTTCTTGGGCACATTGCTCATGAGTGAAAGGTGAACACCATAGCCCAAGGCATCCTGTCCCACAGTACAGTGTCCAGAGATAAGGGGTAGGAGCAAAAGGCAGTCCTAGTGGTGGCAGGAGGAAGGGAGAGAGAAAGAGAAAGAGAGAGAGAGAGAGAGACTCTCCCCAGGATTTCACCCTTTTTATTCAATATAGACCGTTTTTAGTAGTGACCTGGCTGACCGCTCAGATTTCATTGGTTGCCAGTTCCAACCAATAACATCTGAGATATCCCCAGGGGTGAAGAAGGCTAGGAAGTTCATTGCCTGATACTTTCAGTCTTTGCATTTGGGTTCAGGCAGGGGGAAGGGATTTGGAAATGGCTGGTCAGGTTTCCAGGACAAAGTTTCTTAATATAAGACTCTATCAAGAGCTTGCAGAAACTTCATTGTACCATGAAGCCTGTGAATGTGTTTGTGTAGGAGTGTGCATACATGCACACACACACACGTACAAACATTCATTTCTACAACTGTCATCAGATTTGTAATGGATTCAATGACTGCACATTACTCTAATATTGAGGTATAGGTACTGAGATGAAAATGAAATGCCATGAGTTTTCACTGAATGAAATGCAGACCAACATCTTCATATTCAGATGTACATTACTTTCCAGTGAACTGGGCAGCAGGCTACCTCCCCCTTACATTCAACAGATGCAGAATATAGGAGACTGAAAGAGGATGAAATGAGCACTCTAAAGCCAAGCCAAAGCCCACCTGCTAATCACAGTCATTGAGTCCACAGCAGTGATGAGCTCTCTGATGGAAATGGCACAATAGGGAATGTGAACTAAGACACCCTCACTTCCCCCAGGAGCTCACAGTGTAGCTGAGAGAAGATCTAATCCAGAAACGTTCAGTCCCACACAATAAAAACAAGGAGAAATGCATTGAATACTAAAAGGCTGTTATAATTCAGAGAGCATGTAGAAACACATGCTAAAAGTCAACTCATGATTAATTCATAGCTAATGTGCTATTAAACATATGCAGGCATATCAACCACACCAATAGGACAATCAGGCATAGCATTTGTTATTTTAAAATAAAATTATAGAGATAATCCAGTGAAAAATAACCTATAATCTCATGACTCAAACACCATGGCTGACATTTAAAACGTTTAGAAAAAACACAAGCACATTATTATAGTATTTAATGGAAAAGAGAGATTCAAAATTTTTTAAAAAAGGGAAAAGTCAAAAGCACGCATCTTCCTTCCCAGGCTAGTATCTATAAAGATATCCACTGCTAATAACCCCTTATGCTTTGCTTTCTTCCAGGAAAAATGCAAATGGTAGTTTGTTTTTCTTGTCTTCTCCTTGGTCTCTCTTTCTCTCTCTCTGTTAGATGTGTATGCATATATACATGTATACATGCTTGTATATGTATCTATATATGACATGAGTTCTTCCCAAAGCTCTTTCTGCCTCTGAATGTTAGTGTTGATGATGTAATATCTGGAGCTTTCTCAAACTTCTTGCTACCAGCTCAAGGTTGAAGCATCATGAACGGAGAGGTAAGGCTGACAGAATCCCAGGGAGGAAGAGCTGGATGCTGGGAGTTCTGTTTCTGGAACCTGTCTCACTCAAGGGCTTCTTCTCATGAGAAGTGGAGCATTCCCTTTGCATTCAAGACATTTTAATTGGGAACTTTGTTTACATGCAGCTGAAGGCCTCTCACCAGGCACTGATGCCCGTACAGGTTTCTTCTGCATGAGTTTCTCCTTCCCTCACCTCTTCTCCAGGTCTTCTTCTACTTTTGTGGCTGGTGGCTTTACCTCTTCCCTCATATCCCCTCTGCCCACCCACTATGCAAGAATACTGGAGTCTGCCCATGTTATTGTCAGAGGGGATTTTCTAGGAAGCTAACGGTATTTAAGTGCAGGGCCCCTCACAACCCCAGAAAAGGGTCTGAGTGGGGCCGAACAACAGCTGTTCTTGGCTGGATGTTTTGTACAATTTTAAAAAGTCAAGTATTTAAACTGCAGTTATTTAAGAGCATTGCCTTTGTTTACTCTGACTTTCTCTTTCCTGTTCTCTTCCTGCATGCTGTGTGGGTGGACACAGGCATTTTGCTATCTGGCTAAGAGGAAGCTGAGTTGAGATGCATTCAACCTGGGGTGAGGGGAACACACTCCTGTGATTCTCATTCATTCCTGAGGATAGTTACCTTGTCTCTAGAGATCCTGTTGTAAAAGTGGCCCCAGCCCTGGCCCCACCATCCACCTAGGATTTGACCCAAAGCAGCAGGGACAGAGGTGGTTCCTGGATCACGACATTTCCCAGCACTGCATATGGGAAACCTGTGATCAGTGCAGAGGAAAGAAACAAGGTTTGCAATGTGCAAGGTTTGCAATTTCCCACTGTGTGGAAAATTATTCCCAGCAGAAACATGGAAATTATCAGTGGATAATTTGGTTCTTTTTGACACCTAGTCAAAAATGGAAGTTTTCTCCTGTTGGAAATATACTCATCAATATGGTATATACAATAATTAGTGCACCATGCAGTTGTTTTTATTTTTGATGGGAATTGGATGAGAAAGAAATCTTGATTTTAAACATCTGTAGAGCATAGACTTGTGTGGTGAAACTGCCCACAGCAAAGACACACAGGTGTGAATGGCACAGACAGGAAGCACGGGGCTGACCTCCCTCCCCTCTTACCCTGACGACCTCTCCCAGCTGCAGCCAACACAGATATAAAATTTACCAGCAGCGAGACAGCCTGAAGAAATACTTGTTTCAGGAGAAACTCCTCCTGCATGTTCAATGAGCTAATCAATATAGCACAAAATGATACATTTGCACAATTGTGAATCTCAGAACAACAGTGACACATTAAAATTGCTGTGATAGGGAGCACTGTCAATAGCAAAAGTCCTTATGATCATCAATCAAGAAAACTTAGAAAGAACTAAAATCTTAGAGATCACTATGAAAGGAAACTGGAAGACGCTTTTCCAAATTTGATGACAATCAGACAAAGTTTGAGTTATAAATTAGAAAAAAGTTATGTTATGCACCATCAGTTTTACAAAATGATACAACACCTCAGTGGAAAGACAGGCTTATCCTTCTGCTATATTTATACACAATTCTGCTATAAATTCAGTGTCTTACAATGGGGCAAATAGGGATTCATTAATTGAAGATGAAAATATAAGAAGAAATTATTACAGCATTCTGTGACATATTAATTAATAAAATATTATATGAATAAGGTTGGGCATGGTGACTCATGACTGTAATCCCAGCACTTTGGGAGGCCGAGGCGGGCAGATCACGAGGTCAGGAGATCGAGACCATCCTGGCCAACATCATGAAACCCTGTCTCTGCTAAAAATACAATTAGCCGCATTTGGTGGCACACGCCTGTAATCCCAGCTGCTTGGGAGGCTGAGGCAAGGGAATTGCTTGAACCCAGGAGGCGGAGGTTGCAGTGACCCAAGATCATACTACTGCACTCCAGCCTGGGCAACAGTGAGACTCCATTTCAATAAAAAAAAAAGAAAAGAAAAAAATAAAATACTACATGAATAAGTCAAAATAGCATGGATTAAGATGGATTAAGAAAGGGCAAATCTTCCCTTTCACCTGCAGGATGGACAGACGGACTGATGGTAACAAAGTCAGTGGCATCATGAGCAGGAAACAATGTTTCTTTCAAACTGCAGCTTTGAAATGTCAAACAGCCTCTTTCTCTGCTGACTACCCCATTTCCTCTCAGTGGAAGACCTTGCTCTGTAGAATCAAGGGGAAGTCAGAATTTTTTCCTGTCGGTAAGAACATCCCGCTGCCTGCAGGATGTAGATCGACCTTCACATAGAGGTACAGAATTTTAGAGAAGGGGTTTCCAGACAGAACCTTCCTCATCTGGCTGAACTTTATGGGTTCTGAGGACATAGGAACTGGGTGCATTCTGCAGTCCAGAGCAGACACTGGCTCCTTTCCACAGAGGCCTTCTGAGTGTATCAACACAGCCTCGAAATCCCTTTCCCCAGTCCTATATATTTTCCTTTATTTGGTGAGTTTTCCTGGGTTCCTTCAGTGTAACTGCCATTTTTCTGGATTTTGTAATTTTTGTAATAGTATTTTAAAATGTGTAATTTTCTATTATTTCTTTTCTCTTCCTAAATAAATGTTAATTTTTGTGCTTAGTTCATATTGGTAATATTGTGCTATGCTTCATACA
This sequence comes from Colobus angolensis palliatus, assembly GCF_000951035.1. Taxonomy (NCBI): domain Eukaryota; kingdom Metazoa; phylum Chordata; class Mammalia; order Primates; family Cercopithecidae; genus Colobus; species Colobus angolensis. The sequence continues at coordinate 1,864,826 of NW_012116666.1, read as the reverse complement.
GAGAGCCCCTATATTGTATGAGCCTCGGGCCCCGCAGCACCTGGTCTGCCTGTGGTCGTGCAAGCGTCCATCTCCTCGAGGAAAGACTGCACAGTCTTATGCTTCCCAGGCCTCCAACACACTCACCCCTCCTTCGAGTGATTTTTCTGTGCTGGATGACAGGTTTCTAACCACTGCAGTTTCTGTCTTTTACCACTGATCTGTGATATTTTTGCTAAAGGAATTCTTAGAAGAGACAACATATTTCCAAATATGACTTAATTGGGAGCCTCCTTAACACTGCTCCAAAGACCTCGTGGCTTCAGAACACAGCTCAGTGCTCACCACCTGGCCCAGAAGATGTACTTGCTCTCTCTTGGCCTCCCTGTCCCCTCCTCTGCTACAGGGTCACATTCTGGACCCTCTGCTATAAGGATTTGCAAGCAGCCCCTCACATCTGCCACTGGGAACTTCTGCAACTGTGTCTTACCTGCCTAATCTTTCTCTGTAGAAGTGTTCATCTCCCTGTGACAGAGGGACGGCTGTGAAAGCCCAGCACGTGGCCTTGTCTTCTCTTCCGAAGCCTGGAATAATTATTCCAGTCTTCAAGGGTCATACTTAGCATCAAGCTTATTACATCTGCTATCAGTCATTCACTACCAAGGAGTCAGTTAGGCACTGGCGAATCAGACTCAATACTAAGAGAAAAAGAAACGTCCTCTGTGGTGAGGTCTAAACATATTTGGGCTTTACGATGTCTTTTCTGTGTGTGTGTGTGTGTGTGTGTGTGTGTATTTAAAGTGAGATTCATTTTGTGTCCCGTGTCTGGTGGCAATATTATTAAGGATAATAATATTAATCAGCATTCAAAACTTTCCATTATTTGTCAGGTGATCACTGTGTGAGTTTATTTTTGTTCAGGGAGTCAGGAGTGAATGATAGGTGAGGCCTTTGACTCTGACCTCTGATGTTTGTCCCATGTAACTTCAGCAGCTGGTCATCCTCTAAGTACCAGGTTCCACGTTTCTCCAAACCGGGAAAGCCATGCTGCCTGCTTCACCGGTAAGAGTAGACGAGATGATGGATACAGAACCCCAGCTGTCCTGTGGGCACATCGTCCATGCTCGCTTGGAGGCTGGTGTTATTTCTCATGCTCAGGTGTTGCTTGTAGAAGTCAAGCATATTATTTAAACAACATTTTATTTGCTTTAATATACACTGTAACTAAGGTTATAATTTTACATGTCTTGGGAAATACTGTTAAGTGCAAGGAAGCCCTCTGCATTCCCAGCATGGAAACTAATTTTCCCAATACCATACAGCAAGTCAGGATGAGCATCTCCATCACTGGTCAGCCTCATGCCTTCTTCCACTTCTGTGCAAAGAATTCAGGTAGCCATTGTAGTAATCCCGATAACTGTGATTAAATCATTCTAGTTAATAGAGAGGCTCGCCAGGACAACATCACCAAGTGCTGGAGTGGGAGGAGGGTCTGAAGAGAAAAAAGATGAAGGAATTAACTGGGGGTCAAGGGCATATAATGGCAGCATTTTCAGGTGCAGGTGGGTTTGAACTGGAGGCCTAGAGGAGATGCTGCCTTTGAGGCCATTGTCTGTCTTGACAAAGTGTCATCGTGTTCCGCTGTTTTGTGTTTTCAAATTCTAACCCAGTAGGATGTGATTAATAACTGGCCATATCACCAGTATCAGGGCTGAACAATATGATATTTTATTTTTATTCAGCTCTAATCCAAGGCTACCTTCACTTGGACATCAATATCTAATTTGTTCAATGGTGGTGTGTTTTACTTTGGCAGTTCTTTTCCTCTCATAGAGAAATAAGCAGTCTTCAAAGAAGCTTTTAAATACTTCAAGATTCCTTATTTCAGTTCACATTGGGCCACTAAATTAATGAATCATGATTAGGAATATGCATTTCTCCTTGCTTGAGTTCATCTGTAGCTTTGTGAATGGGGTTTTACCCCTTCGTTGCAGGGTGTTAGTGAAGAAAGGGTCAGCACGTGATATCAATCTGGACATTAATTTGAAGACTTGCTTAGGAAGATATCAACAATGGTGTTTCTTTAGATGAAACATAAAGATACTTACTTTAAATTGTTCCAGTTAATGAATGGTTCCAGTTATAGTCAATAAGAATTATGATATAAATTGAATGCCAATAAATTCTTGAAATTGTTCCACTATTTTACATGTGAGTAACACATGAGAACCAGAAACTGCCTTTAAAAATTTAGTTATGAAGCCCACTGGCTTCACCAGAGGCATGTTTCAGAAGCTGCATAAATGAGTATTTCTGTTTGGGACATTTAGGGTTCAGAGAAGCAATTTACTAACTAGTTGTTGTGATGGCTGCCATTACTCTTTGGGTTTTAATTTTCTGAATCAGTCCTAAACAGGTCGATCATTTCTTCCTAAATCGTTGGCCTATAATTAGGTGGTCTACAGCACACAAATTGAAATATGTGTTTCCTGGATGTCTAGACCTTCCAGAGTAACTACAGTGCATATGGAGAAAGTATAGATAACTGCATGAACTGGGACAGTTTTGGTTTTTGTAAATGAAAGTAAAATTATTATTATCATAATAAAAACATGAGCACACTTCTCTCCTCATAAGTCTTGTAATATATATGCCTTTAGAGAGAATGTTAAGAATTGCAGACAGCCAGATTTTCTAGAGCAACCTTATGTTTTCAAACTTTAACTGCAATCACTTACTACCTAATCTGACTCCTCCTTTCACAATTCACACACGATTTTCCCACCATGCTTTAAAGGTCTAAGTATAACCATATGCAGTTTACTTCAAAATGTGTTCCACCAATATACTGTGCATGAACATCAGCCGGGTGGGACATAGAAACAGATTCCTGGACCCTATCCCAGACCTACTGAATCTGGCATGGTGTGCTGCAGTATGGTGTGTGTGTGTGACCTGCGCACATGCACTGTGACAAGCCCTCAGGGTAATTCCGGTATTCTCTACCTTTTGAGAACCAGTGTCCCTTGAAATTGAATGATCTAGTCTCCTTGCAAACATACAGCATGTGCTCCTGAGGAATTAACCCTTTCTGCATGCTTTTTGTGTTGCTCTACCTCTTTTAATCTCCTGCTCAGAGACACTGATGCCATTGGATTTGATTGGGAAAGAAGAAGCGATAGAAAAGAAAGGCCAACACCACAACTGAAGAGGCTTTCCGTATGTGATTATGTGGCTTGCTTCCGATCAGGAAAACATGTTTCTGAATAACTGACAACCCTTTCTTCCTTTCTTGGTGATGAATGCCCTAAAATCATTGATGTCTATCTTTGCTGGGTTTCAGAAGACTTCCGGCAGGGTTTACAGTGCTCCTCTTAATAGCAGATTTCTATTTTTTCCCCAAATTAACTCATAATAAAGCAACATTTATTAAGCTCATGTAAAATGCCAAGTTCTGCACTCAGCTTCCACATCAGTTCATTTTCCACTTGAACAACTGAAAATACGTATTTGCATAAGGCAGAAGGGAGCACAGTTTACGTTAAAAAAAATACAGAATTTTTCCCTCCAGCAAATTACCCATTGCTCATAAAACAAGCCCAAAACTACAGCTTCACTAAAATTCTTGGTTTTCCCACACTATGGGAATTGAAACAGAATTTCATAAACAGCTATGCGCTAAGCACTTCCTACATGCAAGAGACATCTATGGGGTGACATGCAAAGATGTGCAAGTTAAATTGGTTCTATCCTCCATGAGTTTTAAGGATAGTTCTGTTGTCAGTGGTCCGGTTCAGATTCTTGACTTTGCCACACAAAAGAATTTGAAAGGGAGTTCAAAGTGAATGTAGGTAAAGAAGTGTATCCTTTTCTTTGGATATATATCCAGGAGTGAGATTGCTGGATTATATGGTAGTTCAATTCTTTGCTTATTTAGAAAACTCCTATGCTAATCACCCTGATTTGATCATTACATATCATATATATGTATTGAAACATCACACTATACTCCATAAATATAATAAACATGTGCAATTATTGTGTCAATTTAAATATATATAAATGAAACCCATTTAAATTTTGTGACCCTTGATGAAAATATTTCAGCAAATTATTTTTTAACACAAAAAAATGAAGGCATATGGTACAAAGTAAGATAGACATTTTGGTACAACACAACATTATTCTGTAGGCCATACAATTTAACTTACTGGTTACTGTATTTAGGTCTGTATTTTGTAGTTTCATCACTTCTAATTAGTTAAATATGATATTTATGGTTATTTCTATACAATATTTGTGGACGTACTTTTCTAATGTTATTTATGACATCTTGAAATAAGATAACTCCCTTCAGAAAAAAAATTATTATTTGCTAGTTTTTTGTTCTGAGAAAACACCTGGGAATTTTTTGGTTCCTCCAAATATTGTGTACATCATGGTGTTTTTGTCACTGAAATACTTGCAGGTCCTGTTTCTTGCTGCACAGAAAGCCAGTCACTGAGTATTGCCAGAGAAGAAGGCTTTAATTGGGTGCTGCAGCTGAGGAGATGGGAGATCAGTCTCAAATCCATCTCCTCATCTGACTGCAATTGAGAGCTTATGTAGCAGGGAAGGAATGTAGCTACGTACTATATATATGGGAAAACAGGAATGAGGGAGGAGTAAGGAAGAGATATTTCCATTTCTTGATATTAGCCTTAGGGTTCGTTTTCTGAGAAAGAAACTCAGAAAAGACAATTGTTTCCAGCTTTAAGACTAGGAGGGTCAACTTCCATGTTTATTACAAGAAAAAACCATAAACATCAGTTCTACCAGGAAATTGGGCCATTTCAGTGCCCTCTTTCTATTTATCAATTCCTCAGTCGTGGGGAATCTGGTCATTGATCTTTATGGCTGCTTCGAGCAGAGAAGGGGAGTGGTGGGATAATGAGTAATGAGAATCTCGTATCTGTGATTGAAAGTGCTCATGAGTACCCGGTTGGCATCTGGCTTGTTGGAGCCCCACGATCTGGGTAAATTTATTACGATTTTAGAGCAACATTTCAAGCCACATTGACTAAGAAGCAATAGCATAGATAACCCCAATTTAAGCATTTTGTTACACTCATCTGAGTTCAGGAATATAGAGAGGCAAAGTTCCCCAGGTTTTCAGCTTTTCAGGCATCTGTGTGCCCATCCTTGATTTAGAAGGCCTGAACAAATTTTATCTCTCAAAATCAGCCCTGAAAAATCTCACCCACTCACCTTTTCTGCAGTAGTCCCTTGACCTAAAGGGATTGAATAGATCTAATTTTTGGCTCCGTGCCTCAGAAAAGCAGTTCATTTTGACTATCACCTTCTTCGGGGTCTGAAGAGGAGGCTTTGACTGATGTCAATGTTCAAGATCTATCAGGAAGGGATGCCTTTTTCAGACCAAGGAGTCAAAACCCTGCAACTTAACAGCAGAAGGATTAGTTAATAGGACATTTATCAAGGATGTTAAAAGACTAAAAAATTTCATCAAAACAGAATCACAGGTCATTGTAAAGTAGTAGCTACTTATTTAACCAAAGTGATCATCAAAAACTTTAAAAGCATGGAATAAAATTATAAGCATTTTTATCCATAATATGCAGATAGACTACTTTGCTATAAAATAAATTTCTGCAATATAAGTGATCAGATATAGTATATATATTTATGCTAAGAACAGAAGCCAATGTTTATTAAACTGTTTAAAGACGTAAAGAACATTTAAAAATTGTGATTCCATTTATAAATACTGGAGAAAGTTCTTTCATTCTCTCTAACTTGTCACAAATTAAAACACTGTGATGGGGTGTTGAGTAGTTACTGCCTGCAGGACCTCAAACCACTGTAATTAAGTGGCTAGCTTACATATGACCCAGCAATCTCACTGCTAGGTATATACCCAAAAGAAGGGAAATCAGTATATTGAAGAGACATCTGCACTCCCTTGTCTGTTGCAGCACTATTCATAGAAGCCAAGGTTTGGCAGCAATCTAAGTATCCATCCACAGATGAATGGATAAAGAAAATGTTGTACATATACACCATGCAGTACTATTCAGCCACAAAAAAGAATGAGATCCTGTCATTTGCAACAACTTGGATGGAACTGGAGGTCATTATGTTAATTGAAATAAGCCAGGCACAGAAAGACAAACATCACATGTTCTTAGTTATGTGTGGGATGTAAAAATCAAAACAATCGAACACACGGAGCCAGAGAGTAGATGGATAGTTACCAGAGGCTGGGAAGGGTAATGGAGAGTATGGGAAAGGTGACAATGGTTAATGGGCACAAAAACTAGTTTGAAAGAATGAAAAATACCTAGTATTTGATATCACAATAGGGTGACTGTAGTCAAAGTACTTTCACTATACTTTAAAAATAACTAAAAAAGGATAATTAAGTGGTTTGTAACATGAAGGACAGATATCTTGACAGGGCAGATATCTTATTTTCCATGATGTGATTATTATGCATTGCATGCCTTTATCAAATATCTCATGTATCCCCCTAAATATATGCACCTAATATGTACTCACAAAAATGTTTTCAAAATCATGAAGTGGCTACGTTACTCCCTGCATACATCTAAATGCTAGCATTTTAGTGACAGGCTATGACCCAAAAGCATAAAAAATGTGGTAGGTCCTTATCTAAATAAGACAATTAACTTTTCTTTCTATCATTTAAAAAATTATATATGCAAATACCAGTTTTGGAAATTCAGTATGAAGATAAATAATCTCCTTCACTTAAATAGTATACACAAAACAAGCACACAATAATTTAATTTCAGCGATTTTAAAAGAGCATCATCACACATTTACAGAATTGGTTTCAAGATACAGTACTGACAGTCAGGTAATTTTCGCCACTGGAAATCTTCAAATCCGTGCAACACTTACACATATTTTGTTTTTAAGCACACACATGAAGCCCCAGCCGTGATAAAAGGTTTGGGATCAAAAATCATTAGAAAGTCTCACGTTTTTAAATTGCACCTAATCCAAGTGAATGCCACTTAATTTTAATAACAATTAAAACAACTAAAGTAGTTTGAGAGAAATCCCAGTCAATATTATTTCCTTAAGTACAAGGCCAAAGTTTCCTGAACTTTGAAACTTATACAGTATCACAGTTTTTCCTCATTACTTAAAGGAAAATATCTGAAACCAGTTCAGACTTTGATTGAATTGAATTATCTTGAAAATAAAAACCATTTAAAGGTTTCTGCTCTCACCTACTTTTCCAAATAGTAAGATAAAGTAGGTACTATCTCTGTTCAGAACTTGTAAAAGTAAGTCTTTTATTTTTGGCCAGAAATATTAAAAGCTCTTACAGCTCTCCAGATCATCAGGGGTAACCACACCAATCAAATTGTAAGTGTCTTGTGTGCTCTATCAACTTTTAGAGGCTTGGTGAAAGTAGTTTAGGAGTTTTAGATAAGTCAAGCAAATGATAAATTGTTGGAAATGCACAGAAACAAAATGACTATCCATAGAGCCAAATAAAAGCCTTCCATTACAAATTTTAAAAAATCAGTTTACTTATATATGAATATATATATGTTTGCTTATATATGGAAATAGATGTATATTTACTTATATATGGATATATATGTACATCCATATATAAGTAAACTGATTTTATATATATAAATATATATATACACAAGTAAAACTCAAAGAAGAGCAAACAGCAAGTAAATGAAAATTAAAAGAAAAAAACGAATAAATAGGAACGTGACTCACAATTTTTTTCCACTGAGTTTACATTGGAGGCTAGTGTTACTCAGAGCCTAAAATGAGCATGTGTGGGACAGTGTCACATCTGGACAATGTCAATTGGCCAGATTTATCCAATTTTCTATCCGGTTTTGAAGCATATTTTATCTAAAGTTTTTGAACTCTTGCTTTTCTCTGTATGTACATCAAGATACACATACAGAGAAACAGAAAATAACTACACATGACTTACACAGACAATGTATGACATGCTTGGGCCTTCTGTTTTGTTCTAAATTTTCTTTTTAAAATAAAAAGTCATTTTAGTTCAGAACAAAACTTTACCATATGAGATCTTTCTTCATACAAAATTATTCTTTCTTTTTTCTCTTCCTTACCAAAGAAATGCATGTTTATATCCGTAACTGTCCTCACATCTCTCTCCCCTACTTACTCTTTTCTTTCTACCTGGTTTATAAATAATCTTTCTAAGTCTATAATTTGAGTTAACTTTTAGATAATTGTTGAATTACACAAAATTTTTTTTTCTTCAATAAGAACACATCTTCCTTGGCATATTTTACATACAGAATTGTTTATTAGCCATAATATCTATTCTTAGTAATCTTAAATTTTGGCGAAAATGTTGGAAGCAAGAAATCCTGAACTATCTATCAGATATTAGCATTTTATAGATGAAAACATTCCACATTTTAAAAAATAATGTTTCCCCATACCATAACCCTTTCTTAATTGGAAATTACCAAGGTATCTAATGAGCATCAAAAATAATTTTAAGATTTAAAATTATGCAAAAAGTTTACCTACAAGCATTTATCCTATTTGCATGTACTCAATTCTTTCCATTTTAACAGTTTATCTAGATTACTTCTGAAAATTGAGATATTAAATAAAGCTAGTCATCATTTCAAGTTATTTCCTTGTTAACTATCTATAGTTTCTGAATATCTGGCGTTCACCTGAGAAATGAACTTAAAGCTAAATACATGGGTATTTGCACCAAGAACTCAGGGTATTCAGCTACTTTCATTAAACCAACAACATTAAATTAGTCTTATTTATCAAAAAAGTCATACAAACAAAGATAATTTTGTTTTGGCTGGGTTTGTAGTTTTGTAACCTTGTGTGCCAAACCTTGACACCTCAAAATATGTAGCAGAGAGAAATATAAAACACACACACACAAATGTATGTTGACAATTCTGAAGACATTTCTATTTTATTTTACCAACAATTTTAAAACCTGCTTGTTTATTAAAGATGTACTTAAGTTATGTAAACTTCAATAATGCTTGTGTTTGTTTACTTTATCTATGAGCACTGTTTCATTTATAAGCCAGTTTGGTATCCTGTGAAAACAACACATAACATCCAGACATATATACACACAAACAAAGACCTAATAGCTTTACCAGAGAACACTAGCCAAAAGATAGCAGTACAAACTCAGTGGTTTACATACATGTCCACATGGGTAAACTTTGTTTGCTCCAGTAGGTAATCCAATGAAGACCACGAAACAAAATTTTGGATACAGCAGTTTCCGTGACAGTTTGATTTTTGATGGCCAAACCTCCTCAGACTCTAAAGAACACTGGAGCCAAACTGTACCCAGGAGAACGTCACATACTAACCAGGCCCATCCCTGCTTAGAACAGCAGCATAAAACCTGGATATGAGGAACTCCATCCCGCTTTCCCATTCACCAGCAAAATGAATCCAACTGTGAGACAGCACTCAACTCGAGACCTTTCGAAATTAGAAGAGACCTGGCATGTTCAGGGCGGTGTGGCAGCAGACCTTCTCTTGCTCCATCAGACCAGAGCTCTGCTCAGACCAACCTTAAACAACAAACCCACACAGGCTGCACTCTGGAATGGAACCCAACCACCCAAAACTCCACCAACACACACACACAATCGCCAAAATCCAGTCCAACTCCTGCAACAACAAACAAGCCCCTGGAGTGTCCAAATGGGAACAATGGGGGTGCTTTCTCTCTCTACAGATTGGGCTTGTTCAATCTGCAAATGGAAATTCCTCCAGAATTTCCTAAATTGAGAGGAGCAGATCCCACTGTCTGGACCCACAAAAGACACTCACTTGCACGCACATGTGCATGTGCACACACACGCAATTACTGACAACCCCCAACAGTGTCCACAGTAAAACAATTGGGGTGCTTCCTTTCTCTGTTGGTTGGGCTTGTTCAACCTGCAAATGGAAATTCCTTCAGATTTTCCCAAATTAAGGGAGTCAATCTCGCTGTCTAGTACCCACTAAAGATACCCACTAAAGTTAAACTTCAAAGGTAGTTCTTCCTAGGCAACCAGGAACACAACTGGGGCTGGCCAGATGGGGCCAGAGAGAGAGATAGAAACTCTCTTCTAGCCAAAAATGGGCAGGCAGCTGCTTAAGGAGGGCTCCCAAGATTCTCCTATCTCCCAGCAGCCGAGCTGTGAGCACCGTCCTACCTGTCAGGGAACTAAAATCTGCTGCCAAAATACCGGGGGTTTCTCTAGGTCCTGTTGCTTGCCACACAGGAAGCCAATCACTGAGACGAGTACTGCCAGGGAAGAAGGCTTTAACTGAGTGCTGTAGCTGGGGAGACAGGAGACCAGTCTCAAATCCATCTCCCCATCAAGCTAAAATTAGAGGTTTATATCATGGAGAAGGAATGTAACTATAGGCAGGAAAACAGAAATTTGGGAGGGGTAAGATAGAGGAGCCTCAGTTTCCTGATACCATCTGCAAGGCCTGAGGGTCAATTTCCTGAGACAGGAACTCAGATAAGACAAATGTGTTTCAAGCTTTAAGGCCGGGAGGATCAATTTCTATATAGAAAAGAAAAACGGAAGCATCCACTTGTTGGGGAAAATTGGGCCAGTTTTGTTTTCTTCACATTTCCCCGGGCCAGGACCCAGGAAGGTCCCCGGGGTTGTCGTGTGATCCACCCTCGTTTCAGACTGGAATAGCAACAGCTGCCTGCAGATCTAGAATCTTAAGAATGGATGGAGAGACAAACACTTTCTGGGAAACTCCTTAATGAGTCGCAATCATTTTCAGCCTGTTTCAACTCATCTCATTCTCCAAAGACCCATAGCTAGGTTCCATTGCTACCTTTTTCCCTCACGCCTGCCCCACTGTTGAGTCCCGAGCAATGAAATCAGAGCTACAAGGGGCAGAGCCTGGGCCTGAACCCGGGTCACCTGACTCCAAAGGCTGCACTGTAAAACCTCGTTTAATTTCTAATTTTCTCAATTCGCGTTTTTTTGTTTGTTAGTTTGCTTTTGTATTTTTCATAGAGACAGGGTTTTACCATGTTGGCCAAGCTGTTCTCAAACTCCTGACCTCAGGTGATCCACCTGCCTCGACCTCCCAAAGTGCTGAGATTACAGGTGTGAGCCACAGTGCCAGGCCAATTCGTGTTTTTAAGTTTTGATTTTTGTGTCACGACTTCTTGGTCTCAATGTTTGCACCAAGGTCTGGATCTCTCTTGGGTGTGAACTGGCCAGGCCTTGTTGACATTATCTGTGTTGATCGTGACAGGGAGAACTCACTTCAGTTTTGGAACATTTGTTGCATGCCAGATGTTTCTTTGTTCTTCAACCATAATGAAGTGTAGAACTGAGGTAAACTTAGAAGAATTAATTTTTTCATGTATTAAAAATTATGTGTTGCATTTCTGTTCTGTCAGGTGCTGCCCTAAGTCCTGGTTAAAAGTGGCCAGAACCTCATGGAACTGCCATCGTAGGGGCAGAGACAGGCGGGAAGGCAGAGAGAGAGAGGGAGAGAAGAAGGGAGGGGAAGGTGACTGTAGACCAATGCCAAGTGCAACTACCAAGCAAATGCACACCAGGGGAGGGCGGGAAAGAGGACTGTGCAGGAATTTCAGACGGCATCGGGGACACACACAGGCACTGCCCTGCACTCAATGAGGCAGCTGCGGGACACTCAGTGCAGAGAGCAGACAGGCAGGCGGCACCTTCCTCAGGTCAGCCCGTGGCTCTGCTGTCCTCCCAGCTCCAGCGCCAGAACCCGGAGGCAATCCCCTCCTTCACCAAACCTCTCCTCAAACTGCGTCTCCTTTCTGTCCATGGATTTTAACCGTGGCCATTTCCTTCTGTCTTGCCTGCAGCTGACTCATTCAAGTCTCCCTCACCTCTAGGCTTTCGCACCTGCAAGATTTACTGCCCTTCTAAGTCACCCCATCCATCCCCTGCCTGGCAGGCAGAATGCGCTTTTGAAATACAGACTTTCTCATATCTCTTCTCCCACTGACTGCTTCTGTCACACACAGGGCAAGATGCATCCTCTTGTCCTAACCCACAGGCTCGGTGCAGCCCGGCCCTGCCTGCTGTATCCGTGAGTCCCCTCCTCCTCTCTTGCTCTGTTTTGGCCACGTGGCCCGTTTTCAGCTGGGCAAATGCAGCCCCCTCTCCCACCTCGAGGCTCTCACCTCTGAGCCGCTCCCCAGCTCCTTATGCTCTGAGTGTTCCCAGAGCCAAGCTGATCCAGCTGCATTTTTTCGAGGCCCAATAACGAAAAGCAGGCAAACTAGGAAAGAAGGGAATTTATATGGTACATCTAGTTCTAGATCCTTGAGGAATCGCCATACTGTTTTCCATAATGGTTGAACTAGTTTACAATCCCACCAACAGTGTAAAAGT
>NW_012116666.1:1801065-1851636 GCF_000951035.1 Colobus angolensis palliatus | reverse complement strand
ATGGGTGCTGACGAGTTGATGGGTGCAGCACACCAACATGGCACAAGTATACATATGTAACAAACCTGCACGTTATGCACATGTACCGTAGAACTAAAGTATAATAAAAAATAAAAAATAAAAAAAAAAAGAATTTATCTATTCATTAATTCAATATAATAAAAGCTTTTTTTTAAAATTGAAAAAAAAAAAAGAAGGGAATTTATTGCTGTAACTGGATACTGGGAGCAGGCCAGAGATAATTCCACCAGACCAATTCAAAGTGTTACAACTTTTTTAGTGCTTGTATAGGTTAGGGTTATGTGCCTCTGTGCAGAATAGCATTTGCCTAAGTCTACTAGTAACTAATTTTGTTTCAACTAGAAGGTCAGAGGCAAAAATGCTTACTATGTCTGATTAAAAGCACTCCAGTACCTTCAAGGCCTGCCTACTGTAGTACCGGAGTGATTATGTCTATTTTATCTCCTTTACAGCTTGGTCCAGAGAGCTGCCTTAGACTCTCCAGTGAAATCTATTCAAACAGCTGCCTCTGTTACCTTGACTCGTCTCAGGTACAGGTCCTGGCACTAGGAATTAAAGACTGTCTCTATTATTTTGACTTGCTCCAGGTTAGGGAGAAGCCCATGCAAGGCTCCTACCGACCACGTTTCATTTCTAGCTTTGATGTCTGGGCACTGATTTCCCCAGGTTCAGCTATTTGCTCAATCTTAATGCAGTGCTGTGGAAATCTGTCTGTGTAACTGGGATGCTATGCAGGCCTGTCTGTGTGATTGTCAGGGAGAATCAGCCTGCCACATGGGGACAGTACAGGCTCGTGATGGGCCCTCAGCTGACAGCATAGTTTCTTCAGGGAAGCGTCCCCACCCTGGCCCACCTGCAACAGGATCCCGATTCTATCTCTCATCACAACCCTCACTTGTTTTTCTTATGAAATGTTATATATTTATTTATTGACTTTCTTTATCAGAAAGGACAAACTGCTAATACAGAATGTAGAAGAATCTCAAACACCTGATGTGGGATGATGGAAGCCAGACTCCAGGCTGCCCACTGGTTCCAGGACATCCTGGAAGGGCTGCAGGGAGGAGGGCACATCTGCGGCTTCAGGAACTGTGGGAGGGCCGGGTGCCTGCACAGGGGCTGGAAGGAACGTCTGGAGGTAGTGGGGCTGTTCCGCGCTGCGGTGATTACACACTGCATGCATTTGCCAAAACGCAGAGAACTCTCAACTACCATGGGTAAATTTTTACTGTAGCTCAATTATACTTCAAAGAAAATCTGAAGTAACCCTTTCCTTCACAAAAAAACGATGAAAACTATTAAAAAGCAAATCATCAGTAGCATTGAGATACAAAAACACGTTTGGAAGATATCTTCAAAGCATGACAAAGATTTAATAGTTTCTATCTGGAAGGAACCAGAAACAAATTCAGAAGAATCACCCTCAACTGCACAGTAGGAATGTGAACAGAGTGCCTGAGCATGGACTGTCACTTCAAAAAAGTCACAGACGGCCTGTTCTGGGTGACATATGTTTTTCAGTTAAATCTTTATTTTGAGATTGTTGTAAATTTACATGGAGTTGTAAGAAATAATACCTAGAGATCTCATGTACCCTTTACCCAAATTTTCCTAAATGGTAACATCTTGCAAAACTATAGTTCAATATCACAGCCAAGAGGTTGACCTGGATGCAGTCAAGACACAGAACGTTGCCATCACAGCGAGCGTCCATCACAGTGCCCTTTTACAGCCAAACCCATGATCCTCCACCCTCATCTCTTCCTTAACCCCTGGCAACCAGGAATCTGTTCTCCATTTCTATGATCTTGTCATTTCAAATACACTGTATAAATAGAATCATTACATTACTTACAGTATGTAATCTTCTGGGATTAGCTTTTTATTTTTTCATTCAGCATGTCTTCCTCGAGAATCCAACTGAACTGTTGTAGGTATCAGTAGTTGCCTCTTTTGGTTGCTGAGTACTAACCCATCACATGCACCTACCACACTTTGCTTAAATACCAGCTTCTTGAAGGAAAGACACCTGGGTTGTTTCCAGTTTACAGGTATTGTGAATAAGGCTGTTATAGGCATTTGTGTATAGACCTTTCTGTGAAGCTACAGTTTCATTTTTGGGGGAGAGACGAATGCCCAAAAGTGCAATTGCTGGATCACATGTAAGTTGCATGTTTTATAAGAAAATTCCAAACTGTTTTTCTAGAATGGCTGTAACATTTCACATTTAAAACAGCAATGCGTGGGTGATTCCGTTTCTGTGCATCCTCGGCAGGACTTGATATTGCCACTACTGTTTATCTGAGTGGTTCTGATAGGTGTGTAATGATGTATCATTGTGGTTTTAGTGGGCATTTTCCTAGGGGTAAGGATGTTGAGCATCTTTTCATATTCTGCTTTGACATCTGCATATTCATTTCTGTGAAATGTCTGTTCATGTCTTTTCACTATTTTCTAATTGGATTGTTTGTTTTTGTAATTGTTGAGTGTCAGAATTCCATATACATATATCCTAGATACAAGTCCTTTGCAGGATATGTGGTTTTTCTATCTTTTTCATTCTCTTATCAAGGTCATTCACAGCGCAAATGTTTTCAATGTTTATGTAGCACAATTTACTAATTTTTCCTTTTACAGCTCTTGCTTTTTGTGTCAAGCTTAAGAAGTCTTTGATTAGCTCTGGATCCTATAGATACACTTTTACCTTTTTTCTAAAGTTTTGTATTTTTATTTTTTGCTTAAATCTGTGATCCATTTTGAGTTAATTTTTGTATAAGTTGTGAGATTTAGATCAAAGATCTTATTTTTCTTTTTCATTTTTCCTCTCTGGATGTCCAATTCCAGCACCGTTTGTTCAAAAGGCTATCCTTCTTTTATTAGATTGCTTTTTCTTCTTTGCCAAAAAGCAGCTGGATATATTTGTGTGGATCTCTTTCTGAGTTCTCTATCATGTTCTGTTTACCTATGAGTCTGCCCCTCAGCTAGTATCCCAGAGTCTTTAATACCTTAGGTATATAATAGGTCTTAGTATTGAGTGAAATAATTCCTCCCACTTCACTATTCATTGTCAAGATTGTCTTAATTATTCTAGAGTCCGTGCCATTCCATATACAGTTTAGAATGAACTTATCTATAGTTACAAAAAACCTTGTTGAACTCAGAATAGCCAAAAGAATCTTAAAAAAAAAATTAAAAAAGCAGAGTAGAATTGGAGAAGTCACACTTCTTAATTGTAAGACTTACTATAAAAGTATAGAATCAAGGCAGTGTGGTACTGGCAAAAAGGGAGACATATAGGTCAACAGAATGGAATTGAGCCCCGAAATAAACTCTTACATTTAAGCTCAATTATTTTCTGGCAACAGTGCTAAGAAAATTCAGAAGAGAAAGAAAAGATTTTTCAACAAATGATGCCAGAACAACTGAATAAATACACCTAAAAATAATGATGTTGGGCTTCTTTCTTATACCACACAAAAAAATTAAATCAAAATGGATCATAAACTTAAACACAAGGGCTAAACTGTGAAACTCTCAGAAGAAAACTCTTAGGAGTAAATCTTTGTGAGCCTGAGTTGGTCGGTGTTGTTTTCAAACTGGACACTAAGAGCACAGGTAACAAAAGGAAAAATAAATAAATTGGACTAAATAAATTATCTATTAGGCAGTTCATATTTTCTATATTCTTGCTGATTTTCTGTCTACTATTTCTATCATTATAAGGGGGATAGATTATAATGTTGAATTGATAGATTATAATTGTTGAAGCCTTTAATTATAATTGTAGGTTTGTGTATTTCTGTCTTCAGTTCTATCAGTTTTTGTTTTATTTTGGGGGGAAGTGTTGTTTCATGCATATACATTCAAGATTGTTTCTTCCTTGTGGGTTTACTGATTGATTATATTTTAATATTTATGTCATTAGATTCTAAGTGCCATTCTTTTTTTTTTTTTTGATGGAGTCTTGCTCTGTTTCACAGGCTGGAGTGCAGTGGCACGATCTTGGCTCACTACAACTTCCGCCTCCTGAGTTCAAGCAATTCTCCTGCCTCAGCCTCCCTAGTAGCTGGGATTACAGGTGCTCATCACCACGCTTAGCTAATTTTTGTATTGTAGTAGAGGTGGGGTTTCACCATGTGTGCCAGGCTGGTCTCGAACTCCTGACCTCAGGTCATCCACCCGCCTTGGCCTCCCAAAGTGCTGGAAGGACAGGCGTGAACTACTGCCTCTGGCCTTAAGTGCTGGGATGACAGTAGGGAGCCACCGCGCCTGGCCCTGAGTGCCATTCTAAGTGTCTATTCTGTTGACTGTTTACCCTTAGTGCCTAGAGCAAGGCTTGCATGAGGAGGCACCCACTATGTGCTAAATAAATACGTAGACATTTTTAATGTAAAAGATTATCTAGATTAACCTATTCATTTTACAGTGAAGAAAACTGAGCCCCATAAAATTTAGTTGTTCATGCTGTAAGAAATGTCTATCAGAGCGCATTGGAGTAGACTACAACAGCTTTGCTCTCAGACTTACATTTAAAATAAATATTTAGTGCTGTTTGTGTATGTTGAGATGTTGAGATGCAGATCAAATAAAAAGAGAAGCCCCTAGGTCCTAAAATGTTCTTGACTTTCCCTATTGGTGTTTTATTACACTTTGCCCTCTTGTGCAATACATAACTCTGCACATAGTACGTGCTTAATTAGTGCCTAACTGCTTAATGCCACTTTCCACTTCCCTCTGTGTATAATTTATTGGAATACCCAATAATGTTAATAAGAGGTTTTAAGAAGCTCATTCTTCCCCCCAGAGGTCGGTCAGTACTCTAAGCTCAAGTCTTCACTTCAAAGTTCCTGACAGAGCTGGAGTGCTTCTTTTCAGAAGCCCATGGCTTCAGAAGCTGTAGATCCTCTTTCTCCTGGGATACATGACAGAGGCCCTATTTCGATCTCAGTCCTTACCAACTATCTTACTCACGTAAACACAGTCCCAGGGCAGCTGATCTTTGGTCTGCAGGCAAAAAAAAACCCTTATTAAATAATTTATGAAACCCACAGCTGGACCATGGTCACATTGTTGCCCAGCCAATGATATTCTGGTTTTATTTTGAACCCTGCTTTTTTTGTTTGCTTCCACTCTTTGCCTTGTTTCCCACCCCCTCCAGGACACCTATCTTGCCCAAGGAAGCATTAAGTCACTAAATGATGTGATCCATGTTGGAGGAGAAAAAATGAGAGCTGGTAGCTGATCTAAGCTCCACGATACTGGAGAGAAGCCAGGAGTGTTTTTTAGCCTCATTCCCACACTGATTCCTGCTACTTCAACCTTGGGCTGCAGCAATATTGACCACATGGGTGGCCCTCTATACTAATTAGGACTGAGAACTCTGGGTCGGAAAATGTGCCCTTCTGAATGGCAGGTAAGAAGCAGAGTGTCGTTTACCTTAGAGCATGTTTGCATGGATACTTCACTTTGGGACAATGTTGGGTTCATGCTACCTACAGTTGCCCAGTGGCACTGAGATTTTGTCAGGTGTCTACTGTGTGTGAGGCCTGGTTTTAAGTGCATTAGTTCAGGAGATACCAAGCACAACAGACATGCTACTCCCTGTGAGAAACCAAAAATATGATGTGACCGAAGAACGACTGCAGATGAAATCTCACGTGAGCTCTGCCTTGCTGTGTCACTCATTTCAGAGGTGCAAGAACTGAGTGTGGTGGTGAGGCTGTGGGGATCAGACCTGGAATATAAGGAGTTGATGGTTGAGCTCAATCATAGCAGGAGGGGGAAGTTATGGTGCTATCAGAGGGGCCAAGTCCTCACCACAGTGGCCACCCCAGTCCCTGGAATCCAGGAAGGCTCTAGCAATGACCTTCATGACCATCATGAATCTTGTGCTTCAAATGGCCTCCAGTGCATGCACTGAGATCTTTTGGCTTCTGTACTCTGGGTTCAGACAATGTCTTATTTTCTCATAGTTAGGCAATCATTACATAGCAGAAAGAGTAGGAATCTTACAATCAGAATGGCCACCTCTCCACGGTAAACTCAGTCAAATTGTTTATCTCATTTGGCTTCAGTTTTTTTATCTAGAAAATGCGGATCACAGTAGTGCTGGCCTATTATGATTGCAGTAGATGATGCTGACGGTCCTGGCAGATACAGACTTCCCTGACTATAATCCTCCACACATCATGCAATCCTGTGGAACTTGCCTGCAGAGGCATGGAGGGGCCTTTCTTCCATATCCTCTGTCTTGCCTTTCCCAGTTCCCTGGGAGGAGAAATGCACAGGTGGTTGCCCTTCAGTTATTAACAGTGGAAATAGACTTAACTTCCACTAAGAAATGAGCAAATTCTGAGTTGTTGTTGTTGTGGTTGTTTTTGAGACGGAGTCTTGCTCTGTCACTCAGGCTGGAGTGCAATGGTGCAATCTCGGTTCGCTGTAACCTCTGCCTCCGAGGTTCAAGTGATTCTCCTTCCTCAGCCTCCCGAGTAGTTGGGACTACAGGTGCCCACCACCACACCCAGGTAATTTTTGTATTTTTAGTAGAGACGGGGTTTTGCCATGTTGGTCAGGCTAGTCTTGAACTCTTGACTTCAGATGATCTTCCTGCCTCAGCCTCCCAAAGTGCTGGAATTACAGGTGTGAACCACTGCACTCGGCCCAAATACTGAGTTTTAATACAAAGTGCTGAACCTGAAATCTGGACAGCTATATCGAAGGCCAGGTGAGGCTTTCCAAAATTTCTTCCACTGTCATCTGCAAAAAAATCTAGTTTATAAAAGACTGTCATGGTGCAATTTTTGAAATGATATTTAGAGTTCCTTCCTTTTGTGCATGTTTTCCTCTGATGCGCCTCTTGTCTGCTGAAGTTATTTCACTTCATATGGGATCCTAACAGATGAATGCCAAGTTTTCAGTAGGACACCCAAGGCAAAAATGTAGAATAATTAGTGAGATTACAGAATAATTAGAGAAACCAATCAAGTAAATAGAAACTTCAGCCCTCAATGAGAGGAAGTTGTTCTGTCTTATTTTTCTATGTCCTGGGATTTTATTTACTTATAGAGACTTCCAGTCAGTTATGGTACATGGACTTGACGGCTAAAATATATTTATTTAATTATTGCTATATTTTCCCCAATGCAGTACAATTTTTTTTTTATCAGGTGAAAGAAAGAACACATTTATTCAGTCTGTTCTGGGAAGCATCCACTGCTCCACAGTCTGCAGGTATCCTCACTTAAATATCAAAAGTCATTTGGGACTTGATTTATTCAATAAACTCCTTCAACTGGAAAACCTGAGAATATGTATCATATCATATACCAAACCTAGTATGTAATGCTGATTGAACCACAAGAAATTGTCAACTGCCATCTGTGTGCAACTGAAATATTCTCGATTGCAGCCTCATAAGACGTCTGAGCTAGAACCACCCATCTGAGTCTTCTGGTTTCCTAACACTTGGGAGCCATTTGTTGTTTTAAAGCTGCCAGGTTTGGGGGTAATTTGTTATACAGAATAGGACACTAATACATATTTTGGTACCTGAAAGCAGGATGCTACCAAACAGAAAATCTCAAATGTGAGAATGACTACAGAACTGAGAATTATGAGGATGCTTTAAGGATTTTACAGAGAGCATTAAAGAATGGTTAAACTCCCTGACTGCTACTAGAATTTCAGACTTTAAGAAAGATGCCCATGTGGACAAAAAGGAAAGAGGAAAATTAAAACCTCCTCATGTAGTGGCAGAAAGCTTAGCAACATGGTAGCCTGCAGTGATGTGGAAAGTCGCAAAGGTACCTAATGAACTGGGTGACCTAGTTATGGAAATTTCCAGCCAGTGATGTCCATGTCATTTGTTTTGTTTCCTTGCTGTTTATAATAATATGCAAGGGGAGAAATATAAGGTGTAGGAAAAACAACAAAAAGCCGGTTTCGCTGGCAAAGATTCACACTTTTGCCCAATCGCAAATAATGCTAAAATTAAGACATATCTTCTAAACAAAGATGAAATCCAAGACACTCTCAGGAAAGCATGGTCTAAAGATGAGGCTAAGAGTATGACTCTTAAATGCTTTATTTGAGTGGTGCCTCAAAGTACTACTCAATCAGCCAGAAGACCCTCAGATATCTAACAACCCTGATCAAACCTCAGATGACTGCAACCTTGGGTGAAACTCGGCGATAGACCCTGAGCCAGAGCCAACCTGTTAAGATGCTCCTGGACTTCTGACCGATAGCACTGTGAGGTCATGAATTTCACCATGCCTCAGGGTATTTTGTTACATAGCAGTGGATAACTAGTACACAAGGTAGTGCTGTGCTGCCCTAAAGCTGACTCTAGATAATGTAATAATGGTCTTGGTCTACAGTCTGGGGTGCCAAGGAAGAGCAACTGTGGAGGAGGCTGGGAGCCACCTTAGTAGGTGGTAACTCCCTCAGTGCCATCTGCTAATAGTAGGAGGCAGACTTTGACCACCATCTCTTGTCTCTGCCATCAGGGGAGGGCCCTCCTGAGGGAGCAGTCATCAAGAGCAAGGTGCTTGCCAGGCTGCTGCTGCTCAGAAGCAGGTGCTGGGAGCTGCTTCTGCTGAGAGTATCTGCTCAGAAAAAGGGTGCCAAGGGCACCTGCGGTAGCCGGGGGAACACTTGGAGGCCCAACCTTACCATTTTCCATGAACCAGAAACCTTGTTTGTTTACCACTGTAGCCTCAATGGCTCACAAACAGATAGCTCACCTTTCAAATTCACCTACCTGTAGAATTTATTTTTGACATCTATAGGACAATAGAGATTGGCTCCCAATTGATGGCTTAGCTTTTTTTGTTATAATTTAAAATGTATGGAAAAGTTGCAAGAATTGTAGAAGAAGCTTATATATATATTTATATGCAGATTTACTGACGATTTACAATTTGCCCAATTTGCTACCTATTGATCTGTTTACTTGAGATTAAACTGGGACATTGTGCCCTTTTTATCTTTAAATAGTTCAGCATGTGTTTCCCAAGAAGAAGGATATCCTATTATATAACCATAGTACAGTTTTCAAAGTCAAATAATTTAATATTGATATAATGCCATTATCTAATCCACAGCCCATATTCAGATTTCATCAATTGTCCCCAAAGTTTTTTTTGCCCTCTCTAAAATTCAATACAGGATTACATGGTCCATTGATTGATGCATCTCCTTGGTCTGTCTTAAACTTAATCACTTTCACAGTCTTTATGTGGGCCTCTTGATCATGGATTTTGTCTTTAAAAAACCAGAGTAAAGCCAGTTACTTTGTAGGATGCCTTGACATGATTTTTCAACTTCACGATTAAATTCACATGATGTATTTTTTGGCAGGAATGCCACAGAGGGGGCTCCATGTCCTTCCCAGTGCACACGTGAGAAGACGCATTACCATGGCCGCCCCCATGTTGGTGATGTTAAGCTTCATCCCTGGGTTAAGATGGTGACTCCCGGGGTTCTCCAATAAAAGCTTACCAATCTCATCTTTATAATTAGTAAGGAACTAGCAGGGAGATGTTTGGAGACTATTTAACTATCTTGCTCCTCATCAACCTTTAATCCAGTAGTTTTATTATTCATTGATAATGTTCTAACTTTACTTTTTCCACATTTATTTGTTCATATTCCTGTCAGAAAAAATACTTTTTTCTCATTTGTTTATTACTTTGTGCATTCATAACAATAAGAACCGTTGGATGCTGATTGTATTCTATGTGTTATGGTACCTAACCAGTATAATTCATATTGATGCGGTATTGTCAGATCTGCTCAGCAGGTGGCCTGTCAGCAACCTCCTGTATCCTTTGGCGTGACCTCATGCTTCTTGAAGAACTTCCTTATTTTATGGCTCAACATGTTGTTTTGGTTCCAATTGTTTTTTCTCAAGAGCAAAGCCCAGTAATTTCTTACTGGGCCCCTGGTGGGATTAGTAGTCTATAAAGAACTCTACAGTATGGACCCCTTGAAATACATCCTCAGGCCCTTGCATTCTTTATACAGTTAAAAAAGAAGGCATACATTCCCTCCCATGGGACTTTGTGAGAAATGGAAGCTTTGAAATGTGAAAACCTTTACCCCAGAAGAACAGCTGGTGAAGAGATAGTGTTAAGACAGAAATGACTTGCAGTAGAAACACATTTGCATCCAAACAGTCGCATGGGCTCTTCCCTTTAAAACCTCAAGAACTCTCCTTCTTGGCTCTCCCTTGGGTTAGCTCAGTGGATCTGTCAGTGTTTTGGCAATGAAGACATCCCCTCTCTCCTGGTGCCATGGGATTCCTGGCACAACGCCTGCTCCTCTGTTTTATGGAGATGCGGCTGCCACAGGTCAGTGTCTCTGCAAGGCGACAAGGCTTCTGCTGGATTAAATCTCCTTGGGAGGTAGAAGATGGAATGGAAATAGACTCACCTTGAGTCTGCATCCTAGTACCCCAGAGGTGGGAAGGATTTCTGACACATTCACAAATGGTGCTTGCCCTATTATTTGTGGTTGATCACATGCACTCCATTTATTGATGATGAAAATGCCTTGATGATGAAAAATGCATAAAATGAAGGCCTCAATTTAAAATAAATCAGGCAAAATGTAAGACGAACATAATCAATTCCAAAATTAAAAAGATTAAAGTCCCAACAGTGGCTACATCATGAAGACTACCCTGGTCTGTGATGTTTCTGGTCCATTCTAGAACCTGTGTCCACAGTTGGGTGAAAATGGCCCCTGATAGGATGAGAAAGCATACTCTGCTTAATGGAGGGAGGGAGGTGGAGAGGGGTTGAAAACAGAGATTGATCCAATGGGTTCTGGCAGCCAAGGGCTTGGCTTTGCCTTAGAACCTTGCTTTGGCTTCTTCAGAGTCTTGGAGCAAAGGAGAATGAAAGGCCACAGGCTTTCATTCATTAAGGGACTGGATCAGGCCAGAGGGCATTTCCCCTTAATGAGAGGTTTCTCAAAATGGATTAATGAGTTATCCTAGAAAGAGGGCTCTGTCTTCAAATTGTGGTGTGAGGCACTACATACTCCATTCTTGCTCCCCCAATCCCATTTTAAAGATCCCAGAAGTCCTGCAGTCAAGACCCCTGGCTCTCTCTGCTTAACTCTGTGTTCTCCAAGCTTATTGGACTGAGGACCATCAGGTGCCCACAGACCAGGGCTGGGGCAATCCTGCTCAGTTTCACTGAGCTCTGCTTGCTCTGATCCAGACTGCCATGAGCAGTCAGGATGTGGTTCCTGCTCAGAGGGTTTCCCAGTTCTGTGCAAAGGTTGGCATGCCTGAAGAGACACAGTGAAGTCCCAGAGCAAAGTGGAGGGCATGAGAGCATGGGCTCTGCAAGCCACTGTTGGAGGCTGAGTCCTGGCTCCACTCAGTAGTGCTGCTAAGAAAATTACTTATCCTTTCGTGTCTCAATTTCCTCATCTGTAAAAGGGGTGCAATGACAATACCTATCTCACAACGGTCTGTGTAGATTAGGCACATGAGGCAATATGTGTAAGGTACTTAGAACAGCACCTGGCACACAGGACATGCCCCAAATTAGTAGCTGTTGTTCTTAGGAACTCAGTTGCTTTCAGCAGCTCTGGCCAGAATGGAGCCTTAGACATCTGGTGCATTATAGCAAGGGGAGGGCATCTCCACATGTGCTTATTACTTCTCCGAGTAGAAACTGTGAGTCCATGGAAGAATGCAGTTACACCTTCTCCTTTCTTTATTTGGAATACAAATTTGTTGTTCTCTATCTGTGCCGGTGTCCATATGGAAAGCCAAGAGCAGAAGGACTTTAAACAGAGTGCATTTGCCAAGATGGGAAAGACTGTGGGAGATGTAGCTTTAGGGGACCTCCGAGAGGCTGGCTTTGGATGTGTAAACTTGAGATACCTATTAATTATCAAAACAGAGAAGCTCTTGGGAAGTATAAGCTAGAATTTATGGGCCAGATGAGGACAGGAATTATGAGTTTAGATGTCATCACCAAATACATGGTATTTGAAGCCAAGAGACTGGAAGAGATTCCCAAGGCAGCAAGTGGACAAAGGAGAGAAGACCAAGGGCTGAGCCCCTGGAAGTGAAAATTTAGAAGTTTGAGCAAAATTATAGATTATGAGACAACATTGTTGGCTATCAGAGTGAAGAGTGGATGAGAAAGGTTTGAAGTTGCTTCTGAAGCTTGGTCTTGTAGGAACTGAAAGCCATTGGGCTACACAATGACCTATGTCAAGGATTCTGTGCCAATGATCCATGTCCAGAAGGGGCAAGTTGTATTTCCTTAATGCCTGCAGCATGGAGATTCTGAGAAGCTTCACCATGAGGTCACTGTCCAAGCTGGGCAGGGATGCTGCCCTCCCAGCGCAGGTTCTGCCAAAGCAGCTCTGAGGATCTGACTGCCAGTCAACAATGGGTTCACTCCTGTGAGGAAGACCTTAGTGGCAGGTGTCAAGAAGGGCAGCAATTGGAGTTGCTTAGTTCTCTGGGTCAAGGTTACAGGCTGTATATTATGCACAGAATTCAAGGAAAGCTGGTAACAATTTTAAGCACAAGTATCACTTTTGCTAAAGCAGAGTATGGCTTAATTGATTGGCATTAATTTAAAGCATGAATCTTCTCAACTGTAGTAGCTGCAGAAGTGCCTAGCTTTCTTCCCTGGTTCAGGAAACATCACCATCCTGAGTTTTGTGACTCCCTGGTTTGGAGGATGAAATGGTCCAACTCTGTACTGCAGGGGACTATTGCTTGAGGCCTTCCTCTCCATCCCTCATCTCATCTTCTCTGCCTGACTGACCAACGGTTTCTACTTTGTGCCTGAGGAGATGCCTCTTAAACTTGAAGCCTGGAATTGTCATCCATAAATGGGGATGCTTCATAGAAATCAGTTCTCTATCCATTCACCCATTCATTCACCCACATATCCATTCATCCATCCACTCACTCGCCTATTTATCCACCCATCCATTGTCCATCTGTCCACCTATCCACCCATCTATTCATCTATGTATCCATCCAGTAATCCAACAACACGAGTTATTCATTCAGCACATACCATGAGCTCTGCTGGGACTGCTTCTGGGCGGAGGTGCGCACAAGGAGCACAGGGAGGTGCACAGGTGGGTGCCAAGAAATCTCTTTACAGGAGCTGTCTTCTAAGTCTGTCTCAGTGATTCTGAACTGTGGATGATTTTGCCTCCTACATGACATTTGGCAATGCTTGGGGACATTTTTGCTTGTCACAGCTAAAGAGATGGGATCGACAGCTGTGCGTGGAGGCCACATCCTCCAATGCACATGACAAAGCCCAAAACAAAAAGAATAATCTGACCCAACATATCCAGAACGCCAAGGCTGAGAAACTCTGCCCTGGAGTGACGGGCGAGTGGTGAGGAAGGTGGAAAGGGGCTGAGCGGGTCTCGGGGAGCACTGGGCATGCAGGGGGCGTGGGTGCTGCACCACCGGAGACCCTGGGAGCTGGGAGTGACAGAGGTGTCCAGATTCTAACTGTCTTGAAGGCAATTGAGAGAGGCGAGTGGTTTTAAGCAGGGAGGGACCTAATCAGGTTCAGGTTTTTGAAGTGTGAACTACTCCAGCAGCCGTGTGAAGGTTGGTCCCAGGCAGGGGTGGGGGCCAGCACCAGTAATCAGGGGGAGGGCACAGGCACACAGAGGATGCTTCCTACCCACAGGACCTCATGACCAGGATCCCTGGTATTCCATTTTTAATACGTTCACTTTTGAATATATGGTATACTGCACATTCCTTTTGCCACATTTCAATAATTCTTTATCTTTTTATCTTTTAAAAAATTATTTAATTTTTGTTTTTATGAGACAGAGTCTTGCTCTGTCTCCCAGGGTGGAGTGCAGTGGCACAATCTTGGCTCACTGCAACCTCTGCCTCCTGGATTCAAAAGATTCTCCTGCCTCAGCCTCTCCAGTAGCTGGGATTACAGGCGCCTGCCACCACGCCCTGCTAATTTTTTTGTATTTTTGGTAGAGATGGGGTTTCACCATGTTGGCTAGGCTGGCCTCCAACTCCTGACCTCAGGTGATCTGCCTGCCTCAGGCTCCCAATGTGCTGGGATTACAGGCATGTGCCATTGCGTGGCCTCTTTTTTTTTTTTTAATTAATTGTTTTTAATAGCATCCTTTCCAAAACACAGACCAGATGAAATGAAAGAGACTGCCACTACATTTGGGTCTTAGAAAGTGGATCTGGGGCAGCCATGGAACCAAGGCTGGACCCTTGATGACATCAGAAGCGCCCCTACAATCATATTGTAACTGGAGATGAAATTCATGGTAGTGCCCAGAAAACAGGAACAGCCGCAGCCCTCTGCAGTCATTCCCCTGGACAATTCCCTAGTACAATTCTAGACTAGCCGGTTTTTCCGGCCTCAGTTCTGATTAACCAAATGAAAGATTTAATTGAACCCAAAGAAAAATCAATTTCCCCTTTTAATTTTAATTGGACCTTTCAGCTGGTGAGAGCACTGCAAAATGAACTTCATTCCCTGTTTGTAATATTAAAGGGAAAAATTAATGTAATTAAAAATAATCACTAGGCATTGTTCTGAAATGGCGCTCATGAATTATTTACGCGGGAAATGCCGCCCTCTGCTGACCACCTTAGGACACTAACACCGTGCTTTATCTGTTTCCATTTTTCGTCTCTAGTTGGTTGGCATTTTTCTTCTTTAAAAAATTTACGTTGATAGACATTTGCTCATCTCCAGCAGGGGCTGTTGGGAATGAATTCTGTGCTGTTGCTGCCAATCCTGGAATGATGTGAGACTCCCCTCTCCAGCCTCCTGCCAGAGTCATCTCGTTTCTACTTCAAAAATTAAAGAACAAAGGTAATGTGTTTTATCACAGAATTCAGCTTATACTCCAGCGTGGAAGACAAATTTCTGTTTAAGCTAATACTCTCTGCCCAGATTATGTTTCATGCTGCTGTATAATTGAGCCAGCTTCGTAAGGGAACATGGATCTGGCTTGTAAATGAGGTTGCTAGGGGAGCTGAATTATAAATGACAGAAAAAGTTAATCTTTCTCAGGTTAAAAATGTCATAAATCTCTGTAATTAAGGTGTTTCATTTTTTTTTCCTTCCCAAGTTCAAAATGGATTTTGCATATGGAAAGATGAAATCACTTGCATCCATACAAATTTATCAGGGCTGTGTGAGAATTATCTGAAGAGATACCAAAAAGCACAGCAGGCTTACACATAGGCAGGCATGTACTGTGAAGTCCTCTTTGTAAATTCTAGAGTGTCGCTTGTAATTTATAAGACACATTTTACTTTATTTAGGTTGTAACAACTTGAATCTTCCTTTCCCAATAGCAAGCAATTCCAGGCGGGGGATCTAAGCCATCATTTCATTTCTCTGGCAGCAAACAATATAATGTTAAGTAGGGGAATTCTGTTTCATGACTTGAGTTGATGTTACTGAGCCCTGGAGCACATTTGTAGCTGATAACAAGCCAGAAAAATCCTTATTAAACGATGAGGAAGAGGTGATACGAATGCTGACCTCCTTGGTCTAGAAAGATCAAGAATATTGCTGCTGTCCTGTAAGAGTAGTCAGTGGTCAAGCCTACCTGTGTGCTACCTGAGCAGGAATCAGAAGACAAGCCCTCTACCTTGACATCCAGGGGTAATCAGCAAGTTACCAACAGAAGTACCACATTTAGACTTCCCCACCATGAGCTGGGATGGGAGACAGAAGAAAACAGCAGGCTTGAGGTCCTTATGACATTCTGCTTCAGTGCTGGGAGTGCCCTCAGACTGTAGCAAAGTAGGGAGGTTTTCGTAGTTATTGGATTTCTCAGGAGCTAAACTGTGGTCTGCTTTTAAAATAAAAAATTAAAGACTTTTATTTATTTATTTAATCCTTCCTTCCTTCCTTCCTTCCTTCCTTCCTTCCTTCCTTCTTGCTTTCTTTCTTGCTTGCTTTCTTTCTTGCTTTTTTGTTTTTGGAGACGGGGTCTTGCTCTGTCACCCAGGCTGGAGTGCAGTGGTGCAATCTTGCTTCACTGCAGCTTCTGCCTCCCGAGTTCAAACAATTCTCCTGCCTCAGCCTCCTGAGTAGCTGGGATTATAGGCACGCACCACCACACCCAGCTAATTTTTGTATTTTTAGTAGAGACGGGGTTTCACCATGTTGGCCAGGCTGATCTTGAACTCCTAGCCTCAAGTGATCCACCCACCTCAGCCTCCCAAAGTGCTGGGATTAAAGGCATGAGCCATTGCTCTGGGCCTATTTAATTCTATTTTAGATTCAGAGGGTACACTTAAAGATTTTTGATGTGAGGCTGAGGTTTGGGCTTTGATGTAACCCATCACCCAAGTAGAGAACATGGCACTCAGTAGGTAGCTTTCCAGCCCTTCTCCCTTTCCTCCCCACTTTTGGAGCCTCCAGTGTCTGTTGTTGCCAACTTATGCCATGAAAACCCATTGTTTATCTCTCACTTGTAAGTGAGAACAGGCAGTATTTGGTTTTCTGTTTCTGTGCTAAACCATGATCCTTGAAGTTATTTCCTTTGAATTCCTGCTAGGAATCGGATATTAAAAAGAACAAAAATCAGAGCCAACATTGAAGAACTGTTTATTTCCAAAAATTTGGAAAGGTCTGACAGACTTAGATTAAAAGAACCTTTTGTGACCTGTTTATGTTCTGCGTCACTGAACACAGTCTGTGAACTTGCAGAATAAGGCAGGTGGGCACAGAGTCCCAGCCCCATGGCCTGGCCCGTGCTCAGAGGCCATGGAGCTAAGACAGCAGAAGCAGGACAGAATCTTCTCCTTGGGTGAGTGCTTCTCTCAGTACATCCATCCAGAGACCACCGGAAACAAAGCATGATGGCATGGGCAGAGGAGCCCCCTGTGGGGCACGCGAGACCCTGAAAGTGTGTCCATATGCAAGTCCTCTGTGAAGCAGAGTGTGTGGACAGTCGAGTGTCCTTCCATCCTCTGAACTGAGAGTGTCAAGGCATGAGATGGGCATGGATGAAGATCTCCCATCTGCACAGTCCAACCCCTGAGCAGATAGATACTCATCACACAGTGGGAACTGCGTGTCGCTGTGCCCCCAGCTGACTCACTGTAGGGGAGAGGGAGAGAATTAAAAGGAAGCCATGTAGTCACAGTTTGGAGAAATACCAAGTTAACTCTGCATCCATTAGAAAATGAGTAAATCAAGAAGACCAAAATGCTGCCTCCCTTCCTCTACCCCTGAGAAAACACACTTCAGATCTGGGGAAAGAGAATATCATGCAGATATGCAGAATAAGAGCATGCACTGGCATTTCCTTGACTAGAAAACCAGCATCCTCAATAGCATGTAAATAGGCATGGCTCTGTAAGCCTGGAGCAGAAAGCTGCAGAAAGACGAACGGAGATGAAAAGAAAGCAGTTGGTACAAAGAGACTAGAGGATAGGATGCAAAGGCAATGGAAAAAAAGATGGAAAATGATCTGCTTGAAATAAGGATTTCAAAAAAGGTCCTTTTGAAAGAAGGACTTTTGCTTGGTAAATAACATGCATAGAACTGCAGGAAGTGAAATCTCTGATGGAAAATTTTTGAGAAGCCCTGGTGGAATGCATAAAATACAGACAAATAGGTATGATCTGTAAGAGGGTGAATGACAGCTGAAGAAAATGAACTGCAAGCTAAGGACATAGGTGCCCCTGACAAGGTAACATGGGCAACTAGGACAGTCACCATAATCAAGAGAAGGATTCCTTGAATTAGCATGATTCAAGAAAAATGTTCAGATCCAGTGTCTGAGCACGTGAATTGAAATGGTTCTTTTTTTTTTTTTTTTTTGACAGTGATCCCCAAGGAATAATACCTGGAGTCCTAGAACAAAGTTTTATTTAGAAGGATGAAGGGAAATCCCTTCACCCCACAAACATCCAGAGAGAAAAAGAAGTTACTAACAAAAGAATCGAATTCATACTTCTGCACTGTGGTTTAAATAATACTTACAGTTTTTTGGGAGGGAAGATTATCACAAACAAATTTCATTCACATCTAAAAATGAAAAGGTCAGACACTCAAAAACATGTATCTAAATTTTATTTTTTGATACAAAGAAGTTAAGCTGATATCATAGAAATGAAGAGCCTGGGATGGGAGAATAAGGAAGGTGGGATAGTAAAAAAGTGGGCCAGGCACGGTGGCTCACGCCTGTAATCCCAGCACTTTGGTAGGCCAAAGTGGATGGATCACGAGGTCAGGAGTTGGAGACCAGCCTGGCCAACATCGTGAAACCCCATCTCTACTAAAACTACAAAAATTAGCTGGGTGTGGTGGTGTGCACCTGTTAAAAAAAAAGATTGTGAATAGTGAAAGGTAGAATCAGCCTAAAACACTGTCACACATTTGTCAATCTAGAAGCATATATTATAACTAATATTTGATACCAGGAAAAGTATAAAAATTAATTACAAGGAGAATCCCAAGGTCTAGTTTATATATTTAAAAAATCAAAAGTTGGGGGGTAGAACATGAAGAAGGAAAATCATTCTAAATTCTAACTATCGTATATGTGAGGCAGCAGAGTCAGAAGACACATTTCCTCTCTCTGTGTGTTGTGTTCTGTTGTGTTGTGTTGTTTGTTTGTTTGTTGAGACAGGGTATTGCTTTGTCACACAGGCTGGACTGCAGCCATGCAAATATGGCTCATTGCAGCCTCAACCTCCTAGGTTCAAGGGGACCTCCCACCTCAGCCTCTTGAGTTGCTGGGACTACAGGCATGCACCACCATGGCCAGCTAATTTTTAAATTATTTGTAGATACGGGGTCTCACTCTGTTGCCTAGGCTAGTCTTGGACTCCTGGCCTCAAGCAATGCTCCTGCCTTGGCCACCCAAAATGCTGAGACTACAGGTGGGAGCCATTGCACCTGGCATATTTTCTTTCTTGATTTGAATAAGGAATTACAGGTTGAACAATTAAACCAGAATGTAAATGTAATAAACCATTAGAGAAAATAAAGTGAAACATAATACTCTTAACATTTCTTCCAACATAATAAAATAACAAATATGGCAGGGATTATGATAAATGTAAGTAGGCTGGGCTCTGTGAAAAAAGACGTATAATTTCTAGCTGCACTAAAAATCAGTATCCACATATGTGCTTACATTCTAGAACAGTTTGATGAATAAAACACTTAAAATTTAGCTTATATATCAAAACAAAACGACAACATAGATGACAACATTGTTTTCAAAAAAGTAAAATACAAGGATGAAAACAAACAGGTTGACTGAGAAAATATTACAGGGAACATAAACATTCATAAACATTAATATACCGATTAATATTGTATCAAAATATATAATGCAAAAATTATCCAAATAAAATGAGAAATTGAGAGATGATCTTTACTGGAATTAGGAATGTAGCTGTGTGAGCCCTTGATAAGCCCAGCAAACATGTAACAAAAAACGTCGTAGAGAATTAAAGTCAGATTGAAGTAATTATTACCTTTTGTGCAGGAAACACACCTCTAAAAATGTTTATAAAACATTTACAAAAATCATCAGAATTTCTACAAATTTTTAAATGGGATACACTTATCATACTCCCATCAAGCTACAGTAAAACAAGAAATGAATGTGAAAAAATCTTCAAAATTAGTCAGATATCTAAAAATACTTGTATAAAATTATTGGATCAAAGGATAAACGAAATTTCAATTTTAGGTTATTTGAATACTATATATGTTAAAATTGAATTAAACATGCATTGAGTACAAATTTACAGACAAAATAAATAATGAACAAGTTATATAACAAAATAAGTTTAAAATAAAAAAGTAATTCTTGGGAAGCAAAAAAAAAAGAAAATAATAATGAATAATAAATTAATTCATAAGATTTTCATAATTTAGTTCTGTGGCAAAGCTATTGGCAAATCTCAAGGAAAAATAAAAATAACAACCAAAAAATAACCCAATATGAGAAATGTTGATATTAACAGAGAATACTGAGAGAATAACTTCCATAATCTGTATCCTAGTAAATGGTGAAAACTTCTGGAAAGACTGATTTGAAGCTGATTCTTGACTTCCATGTCCTATGGTATTTCTTGGAGAGAGAGTAAGTGTGAGGCTTTGTCCTTGACAGACAGGTGAGCCTGTGGGGCTGTGGGAGAACTTAAGGCTTATATATTGTTGTGTAGCAAAGCACCCCCACTTAGTGACTTAAAGCAATGACCGTTTGATTTGCTTATGATTTTGCAGTCTGGGCTGGGTCAGCTGGGCAGTTCTCCTGATCTCACACCAGTCAAGCTGACAGGTCATCTGGGCTGGGCTCTGCTGGGATGCTGCAACAGCCTCTGTCTTTCTTTCCACTAGTTGCACAGTCTTGCTCTCTCCAAGGGGTCTATCCATCATGGTACCTGAGCCTTGGAGCTTCCCAAAGTGGAAAAGCAGAAGCTGCTGGGTCTTCTTGAAGCTTAAGCCTAGAGCGGGTACAGCATCACTTCCTCTGTAGTTAATTGGGCAAAGCTTTTAGAAGATCATCCCAGACTTGAGCAGAGACAACCACCTGAGGGTATGAACACCTGAGCGCATGGTTCTTTGGGAGTCATGCAAGTAATTGAAAGACACAGCTATTCTGGGGGCTGTGAAGGTTATTTATACCCGTGTGGCTTGACCTGCAGAAGTCTATGAATCTCTCCAGGAAAGAGCTGCAGTGTGCAGGTGCAGGTCAAGGTTTCTGGTCTTGATGATCCTGGAGAAAGAAAAAATTGATGTTGGGTTGGATTGTGTGTAGCTCCTCTGGTTGGGTGAAGACTGTGTTTAGCATTTTGAAGCAGAAAAACATCTTTTCCATGTTCCGAAATGAAGGTAATGATTTGCCAGCCCACTCCCTGCACATCCTCGGGCAGCAGGAGTCATACATCTTCCCTTGCTGTGGAGGTCATCCTGTTCCAGAGGCCCTAAAAGCCTGATAAGTCTGGATGAGGAGGGGACACACCAGCACGAGCAGGCAAAGGAAAGTTTCAGCTCCTCCAGAGCCCTTGAGTGCATGCAGAGCAAGGAAGCCCAAAGCAAGTAACGGAACACTCAGCTCCCCCTGAACTGATGAGAGACCTACATGAGAACTTGACAAAAACCACAAATGACAAGCCCTAGGAGATGTAGCTAGAACACAAAATACTCTCAGGATCTATAAAGTAGACAGAAGAATGGATTTTTCAATTAAATGAGAATGTTTAACAGATGAAGTGAGAGATGGTCACAGCGGATAATTGATGTACAGATGTGAGGGACCAGGTAGACGTTCTGCAATCCTCTGAATGCACGCACACACACGCAGACACACACAGACACATGCACACACACTCACACTCACACACATGCACAAGTATGCACACACACACATGCACACTCACACATGCACACACGCACACATATACACATGCACATGTACTCACACACATGCATGTGCACACTTACATATGCACACACGTGTGCACACACATACACTCACACACATGCACACACATACACACACATGCACACATATGCACACACGCACACACACGTACAGTCACACATGCACACACACACACACACGCACACACACACTCACAGAGACACAAAAGCCACAAGGCAAAATATAAAGAGACCTGAAGGACAAATCCAGGATACCCAAAATGTGAATAACGGACCTTCAAAATGGTAAACAAAAAAGAACCAGCAGAAGAAAAGTCACACTCGAAGATTAAGTGTATGTGATGAGAGGCCGGACTGATTATCCAGGTGGCTCTCATGGTGGAAGTAGGTGTGAGGAAAATAGTCTGTAATTTCGTTTTGGACATACTCATATTACAAAAGTGTAGCCCCTGAGAGGCTATGCTACTGTCCCATGGGATGCCAGGTCTTCTGCTCTGTCAGGGTACAGATACCAGGTGACATGTATTAGCTTAATGCACTGAAAGAAACCAAAATATTCTCCCCTACCTACTGAGGATTATGGAGCTTAAGAAGGTTCAGACGCAGGGAGAATCTGCCCTGTCTCTGCTTGCCTGGTAGCAGGACAGCAATTTACAAAACCAAGGTATTCTGCCTTCCTCTCTGTCTTTCCCACCTAAACACAGGCCCCTTTCCAACACTTGCTTATAAGCTCAGAGACAGTCACGCCAGAGAATCTAGGAGCTGACTTTACTCTTCCCACAATTACTTTCCCACGTATCTTGCCTTTTTCAAGCCTGAAGATGCTCTTTTCTTTGTCTTGTCACTAAATAGGATTTATGGCTCTTTGTTAAAATACTTTTTTTTTTTTTTTCAAAATGGTGTATGGAGTCTCACTCTGTTGCCCAGGCTGGAGTGCAGTGGCACAATCTCGGCTCACTGCAACCTCTGCCTCCCAGGTTCAGGCGGTTCTCCTGCCTCAGCCTCCTGAGTAGCTGGGATTACAGATGCCTGCCACCATGCCTGGCTAATGTTTCTATTTTTAGTAGAGACAGGGTTTCACTATGTTGGCCAGGCTGGTCTCAAACTCCTGACCTCAAGTGATCCATCCGCCTTGGCCTCCCAAAGTGCTGGGATTATAAGGCATGAGCCACCGCACCCGGCCAATACTTTTTAAGCAAGACCCCTAAGTCATTGCCTTGAGAGAGAAATAATTTTGAACTGAAGCC
Source organism: Colobus angolensis palliatus (assembly GCF_000951035.1). Taxonomy (NCBI): domain Eukaryota; kingdom Metazoa; phylum Chordata; class Mammalia; order Primates; family Cercopithecidae; genus Colobus; species Colobus angolensis. Next base: position 1,828,943 of record NW_012116666.1, on the reverse strand, counting down.
TCTCCCAGGTGATGAGCACAGCAAGTGTTAATAAACTCCTGCTGGGTTTTCTCTTGTTAGAGTCTCAACTAAGAATATATAAGGGAAAGAAAAGAAACTGCATTTCCTCCCCTATAGCACTGAAGGAGCCCAGGGAACTTCACCCAAAAATATAGCTCTCTAGTATAGTGAGTATTTTGAATTGAAAGTTCTTAGAGATCAACAGAGGCCAAGAGAGTTTTCCTTTATCTGCATAAAGACCGACCCCCAAGGAGAACAGTTGCTTTTCTTCTCCTCCCTGTTATCTCCTTATCCTCTGCAGAAAAGCATCCTGAGGAATATCGCCACGCCTGAACAGGCCCTTTCGCCCTCTAAGTATGCCATCCGTCCTCTTGGCAACCAGGACCCCTCCTGAGGCGGTCCGGAGTCAATCACCACATTCGTGTAGAAACAGACACTTGTCACTTTGGGACTCCAAGCTTTTTAGGAGCTGTGTGCCAGGAGCAGGACAAAGACCAAAAATATATTTCTTTTCATAAATCACAATGTCATACTACCGTCCATTCATCCCTCCCCCTGGGATAGATAAGCTTTGGGTGGCTTACAGAAACACCTAACCCCACAGAGATGTTCTAACAGGCTGACACACAAGAAAGGTAGAGGACATCCATCAGCTATGCCTACTTAGGGCTCAGGAAGACCTGGTTATGTTGCAGTCATTTCTGTCAACAAGAGCCTCCTGTGGCTGTCAGGGTAGCCTTAAAAATATTCTCCCCTGGAAGTAGTCTCCTTTACTAGCCCCAGCAGACCAAAGCAAAATGAAGTCACCCTTGCTAAAGTTCTATGTCACCAAACCAAAACTAAGCTACTTGACCCTCTGAGAAATCAGGAGAGAAAGAAATATAACCAAACAAGCCATCTTTAGCTGGCACAATAAGAAAGTCCCTCCTGCTTTAACTCTCACAAAATACTAACCTGATGCTATTAATTGATCAGTTATTTTTCTATGGTTTTGTTTCCTTGTTTTCCCGTTAGAAAACCCACTGTTCTGCTACCGGTTGGTGGAAGCTTTCAAGCTTTCATTTTATTTTGTAGGATGGAGGCTGCTCAGATTCATGAATTACAAATAAAGGCCAATTAAGATCTTTAAACTAAATGTGTTATAATTTTGTCTTTTGACACAACTGTGATTATTTATTCTGCTCATGAATTTGAAGATAGCAGGGCTTGGTGGAGAGAGCTTGCCTTGCTCTCTGGGGCAGCCCCCAGGAGGGCGGAGGACCTGCTTCGGAGATGGCTTTCTCCGGGTCTGAAGTGCCGTTCCAGTCATTGGCTGGGAGGGCAGCAAGGGTGGTGGGCCCCAGGTTTTAGTTTCTCTCCACACGGGACCTTCTCCAGGGCCTGCCTGGGCTTTCTCACAGCACAGTGTCTGGTTCCAGGAGTAACATCCCAAGAGAACAAAGAGGAAGAACCGAGAATTTCCATGATCTTGTCTCAGGAGTCACAGGGCTTCACTTTACTGTACTCTGTGTTGAGGCAGTCAAAGAGGTCTACTCTGATTCAGAGGAGGGGACACAGCCCTGATCTCTTGGTGTCACAGATGATGAGTCACTGTGTAAGGAGAGTGTGGGGAATAGGAGATACTGATGGCACCATCTTTGGAAAATCCAATCTGCCAAAACTCTCCTGGGAAGTGATGATAGAACCTGGGGGCTTGGGGACAGGCAGCCTAGAAGGATCTGGGCTGTTCACCTTGAAGAGCACAATCACTGAGGTGGTGCGTGAATTCCTTCCTGCTCCTGGTCAGAACTCAGGACTGCACTGAGTGCACCTCGTGCAGGGGGGGCCAGCAAGCATGGCACTCGGGGTACTGGAAGGGTTGGGTTTTCCTCCGCAAGAGGGACCAGCAAGAGCAGAGATGTGATCTGCCTCTCTGCCACTTCATCAAGCATTAAACTACAGCCCTCAGGTTCCTTCCACCCCCAGCAGGAGGAATGTATATCTTGCTCTGTTGCGATTAAACATTTCTCCTTGCTGAAGGCAGGGAGGTCCCAAGCAGTTGCTGATCCCTCAGGTTCAGCTGTGTCTGCACCAGTGCCTCCAGCATCTGCTCATAGATCCACACACAGCCCAGCATTTTGTTACCTATATTGATCATTGATGAGGAATTGGATGGAGTCTGGAATTTGGTTTCTGGTGAAGAAACTAGGGCACAGGAGACGAAAGCCACCTGTGCTTTCTGTGTTTTCTGGCTTCTTTTCCCTCAGAGGAGACAGATTCTTTGATTAATGCAGAGCTAGTGTCTTTGTAGCTCCTAAGCGATCGATACACTACTGCTCTCATCTGGATCTCTCAGCTACTCCAGTGAGTTAAGGCGATATTTAAAATGCTCACTGCAACTGCTTTGCATTTCTCCGGTGTCATCTACCTTGCTAATTGCTTGTGTTAGGCAATTAGCAGCTTCGCCAATCAGCCTGGGGTGCACTGGCTGTGGGGATGAGATTTCTTCATGCCTTGCTTTTCCCATCAGATTGTGTGCGTATTTCCGATTGGCAGTAGTAAGGTTGAGTTTGCAATAGCAGCTGCTGGTGCCAGCTCCAACCTGGAGAACCGGGACAGCCCCTGCCCTGATTTTTCCTCCCACTGGTCTCTCTTCATGTTTGTTGTATCACCCAACCCCAGGTTCACAGGAGTAACTGAGGAACTGAAGCATAAAGCACAGACCATGCCTCCAGTTGTTAATGAGCCGGATCAGGTTTGCTGCAAAACCACCAGGTCGCAGTGGTTTGGAGTGCAACTTCCATGCCTCCTAAAGCACAGTGACAAATTACTATTGGGAGTTTTTTGTTTTTAATTAAATTGAGAGCAAGTGCTCCCGGAGCACTGGCAATGTCTCTGCTGACATGCACGGGGGTGCACGTTGCTCTGACACTCACTTCTTTGCATGTGCTGAGGACACAAGAAGCTAAGCATCGCTCTGCCTGAGACGTAGTGCCTTCCATGATGATATCTGAAGCTGAAAAATATGCCCTGTGTCCGGACATACTGTGAATTACAGCACACTCAGCCAAAAATAGATTAGAGAGACTTTCTGAGAGTCATTCACTTCTCTGTCCACTTCGGAGAACTCAACTTTGATTGGCATTATGGCCAAAACAGATCTGATTTCTGTCCTCAGCGGGCATTAAATAATCCTATGAAAACACATTGCATACTGTGATATGTGCTATGAATAATAATAATCTTAACAACCACAAATCATGATTAATATTATGGAGCGGTTATTGAGAGTCAGACATTGTTCTAAGCAACTGAGATTTATCAACTCATTCAATCCTCACAAAAATTTTTTCATTATTATCTCCACTTTACAGATGAGAAAATTTAGCATAGATGATATGAAAACACCTTGCTAAAGTCAGGAGCTAAAGTGCTGTGGAGTCAGGACCTGGATGTGCAGCCGGACATCACAGCTCAGTTCATAACAAGGGAATGTCAATTCAAAGTCATGAGTTAATGTGCTGTGCAGTCAGGACCTGCATGTGCAGACAGACTCCAGGGCTCAGTTCATAACAGGGAAATGTAAATTCATCTCTTCCCTGGTTTTCTCTGGACTCTTATTTGGTCAGACTTGAGTTCCCATGGCCCTACAGACACTGCTCTTGTCAAGGTCACCTTCATGATCTAAGCCCAGGGATCTGTTCTCAGTCTTGGCCTCCCTGAACTCATCTGTGGCTTACAGAGCTGATTCCTTGAAGCACCATGGATGCGTGGCTGCAGCCACACCAAATCCTGCTGCTTCTCCTTCTACCTCACTGTTCCCTCTGCACTGTTCCACTAGTTCCTTCTTATCTCCCAGCATCCAAACCTCACTGCCCTTGGCTCACTCCTTGGACCTCTTTGCCGTTTCGTATGTGCTCACTTCCTTGATGACCTCCCCTAATCTAATGGCCTCGAATAAATCTATATGGTGATGATTCCAGTTTACCTTGTGTTTTGACCTCTCCCTCAACCCTGGAGGACCAGCACATCTAACTACATACTCCACATTTTCATTTAGATGTCTAGTAGGACATTTCCAGGGTGACCTGCCCAAGACAGAGCTCCTGTCCACCCTCCCCTCCTACTGCCAAACTGACCTCATTCCCTGGCCTTCTGCATCCTGCCAGTGGTGATGCTCTCCTTCCCGTTGTTCAGGCTAAGACATTTGGTGTTATCCTTGATTGCCTTCTCAGCTTTGCTTATAAAAGATGCCCAGAATCTGCCTGTGCCCAGCATGGCCTGCCAGTACCCGGGGCCCAGCCCTGCTGCCTCCAGGTGGGCTTGATGCAGCGGCCAGTTTTCCTGTTCCTGGCATCCCTGCTGCAACCACGCAGGGCCCTGGTAGTATGCAGGGACGTGGACCACAGCATGGTCTAGAGCTTGACTTACAAGTTCAACTTTTGCTTCTGCCTCTGAGTAACCGTGCTTCTATGAGGATGTCACTTAGACTCTTTGGACTGAAAATGGGCCTGATGTTAGTTTTTGCCCCTCAGAGTTGCTGATGTAGGTAAAGAGTTTGAACTTATGTCTGGCTCATATTGAGAGCTCTACAACACTGCTATTATTATGAACACAAAAGGCAAAGCACGGGACCCAGGGCTCAAATCCTCCAGTGGCCTCCAGGTTGAAGTGAAACAAAAATCACAACAGTGGCCTCCAGGGCTTCACCTTTCACCTCTACCCTCCCTTGTCTCCAGTCACCTCGTGCACTCACTCTGATGTGCCAGGCTCTGGCCTGGGGCCTTTGCATGTACTGTTTCCTCTGTCTGAAAGTCTCTTCCCCTATGAGGCCACCTCTGGTTCCCTATTCCATGTGACCGTGCTGCTCCCAGGCCATGCACTTTTCACCCAGCTTTCCCTTCCTCCATTGCAGCTGTCACCACATGACATCACACTGGCTATTGACCTTGTCCATTGCCAGTCTCCCTGCTAGAATGTAAGCTTGGTGAAGGCAGTGGGTGGGAGGGAGTACTTTATTCTTTTCTGCATCCCAGCCTCTAGAGCCATGTAGGCAGTTAACCATGGATGTTAACTGAATGATTAAATGAAATATGAAAACAGCTGGCACTTATTGGGTACCAACAATCTTGCATACCATATCCTGTTCAATCCCACCATAACTCTGTGCCATAGGGCCTTATTTTTAGATCTTTCACTTTGCTGATGAGGAGAGTGAAGCACAGCATGGCCGGTGTGCCCAAGGTCAGTGGTGGGTGGGTGTGAAGCTAAGACACACCTCCAACAGCCTATTTCTAGAGCTGTAACCATTCTGAATTTCAGTGAATTCTCAACCTGCCTGCTGTGTACATTTGCTTCCTCTCAGTGATCTCTATATTCTGAGTAGAGAATATATTCAGGGTATATTCTCTATACCCTGGGTTAGACCTTTGAAGTGTGGCTTGTGCCACTGAGGAGCTGAATGTTTAATTGGCTTCATTTTCATTAATTTAAATTTGAATAGTCACACATGGCTGGTGGCTATCTTATTATACAGTGCAGGTCAGCACTGCCTCTTACCAACAAAGCCCTCTCTTTCTCATTGTCTTATGCCAACATTTCTTTTAAAACTAGATGTCTGCTATAGACTGAATATTTGTGTTCCCTCAAAATTCATGTTTTGAAATCCTCACTCCCCAAGTTGATGGTATTAGGAGGCAGGGCCTTTGGAAGTTGACTCTGTCATGAGAGTGGAGCCCTTGAGAATGGGATTAGTGCCCTAATAAAAGAAGCCCAGAGAGCTCCCTCACCCCTTTGCCATGTGAGGAAGCAGTAAGAAAGCACGATCTCTGAAGCAGAGAGCAGCCCTCAGCAGACACTGAATATGCTGGCGCCTGCATCTTGGACTTCCCAGCCTTCAGAACTGTGGGCAAGACATCTCTATTGTTTCTAAATTATCAAGTCAAAGATATTTTGTTTCAGCAACCCGAATATGCTAAGACAATGTCCTTCCAACCAGGTGAAGGGGGCCCTTCCTTTGACTAAGAGATATGCATTATCCACTGTGGCAATGTCATTGAAGGTCATCTGCTCATTGTGGCACAGAATTTTTCTGTCATTTTGCCCAAGATCTTATTTGCTTTCAAATTGCAACAGTCTAGAAGAATCCCAGGGATCCGGTGGCTCTGATTCTCTGATTGTGTGTAGTGGTAAATATTCTGTAGCAGTTAGAGAAGTCTGATAACAGATGTCAACAGAGATGCAAGGTGTTGCCTGTCAAATCACTGATTTTTAGAGCAGGGGGTTTTCAGAGTAGGTCTGGCAGGAATGGGTATGTTCCTTCCCCCAATCCCTGACACCTTTTATTCAAACAGAAATCTTTCTATTCTCTCACAGACAGGCAAGTGAGACAACTCTGGGATTGACCAAAGGGTATCCTTTCCATTTCAATTCCAAGGTGTTGGTTCTGATGTTCCTTTGGGGGCTGCTTTTATTTGCCATGCTATGTTGATTGTCCGAGGAAGTAACTCATCAGGAAATACAATTATTGCAGAACTGTGGTGCTGTACTGCAGATTTCAAAACAGAATTGCTGGGATTCCTGGTTCTTAGGGCCCATGTTTGTTGCAGTTCACAGCAGCATAGGATTGACAGAGCAATACACACCTGCATGGATCCCTTGGCCTAGGAATGGGAGTGTTGCAATTGGCTGGGACTGCTGACAGTTAACTGCAACCCAGGGATCTCTCAAAGCAGCTGCTGGTTTGGCTGCAATTACTGTCATGTATCTAATACTTTAAAGGGTATACAAGAAACGCAAGAGCAAAACCAATTTCAGACTCAGCTTTCTTCTCTCAAGGATCCCCATGTAGCCCAGTGCTTGGGGAGGAGGGCTGGATCGGTGGTAGCACGCAAGGTGGATAGACAGCTGCCTTTTCCAAGTCATTCAGACCAAGCATTTGAAGGACACTCATGGCCTCAGTCACTCAGGATGCACCTACCAGCCACTTTCTCCTGCATGCATCTCTGTCATCACTGTGCTTTGTTGGTGGAGGCGAGATGCGGTGCTGCCCAGGGCTGGGCTGGTGGTGAGCACGCCTCATAAACATGCTCTGTGAGTGGGGTAATTCAAATGTTGCATGCCAGCTGACTTTCTGTCACCCACATTGACCCTCTCAATACTGTATGCTGAGCTCCACTAACTCCTATACTATGTAATTGATGGAGTGGAACAAACTTCACAGCAAGTTAAATGCAGACTTTATTCAAGCTCCAAGGGACTTGGAAAGACACTCAGCCCAGTCAGTCCAGATGAGCTCACCTCTGTGAGCTCCTTGATTTGGAAAGGTGGCTTGTATGTCTGTGTCACCAGGAAGCCCACTGCATTGTGACTCAGGTGAGGAGGGCTGCCCTGGGAGCAAACTCCTCTGCCGCCATCATCAGGACAGGCACATCACAAGGGTGAGTCTCTCATCCGGCCACAGCCTCCCCCATCCACTGGGGCAGCAGTCACATCGAAGGTCTGCCCTGTGATGCACCAGCCTGGAGGGGGGCACCATGTCCATTAGGGCTTTGGTGTCCCCAGTGGGTACAGACGTCTGGGAAAGCTGGGAATCTTTCTCTCGGGGGAAAGGTTGACATGATATGCAAACCAATTTATATGTGTCTGCCTTTGCTGGAGGATGACCTGGGAAAATGACGTGCACATACTATCCATGCACTGAGAGACAAGGTGGGACACCCCATGAGAGTGCTTTTGGGTGCTAAGCAGTTAGGGTGATTTTTGGCTGGAGGTACTCAGAGAGGCTAATCTTTGGCATTTTGATTGGTCAGATCAAGAAGGCAGGGGAAACGCTACAGAGATAGGGATAAGGGGAACCCACGCAGGCTGGAGTTTTTGGAGAGTGGAGTGAGGTGGGGAATATGGCAGCACATGGACCCTAACAGCGTCACAGCAGCCTGTGGACACCAGCCACAGAGCTCGGGTCCAACTAGGAAAGCATCAGGAGCATTTGAGAGTTTGAGGAAAGAAAGAGACCTCATCAAGGTGGGCTTCTAAGAAGACTCCCCTGCCAGTTGAGCAGGAAGCGAGAGGGAGCAGGAAGCCAGTGTCTCCCCCTGCCCCCTTGCAGAAGAACTATGTTTGTAACAGCAGGTTCTTGTGGGTGGATGTGGTCTCAAGTAAGACAGCAGGTCCACGGCAACACTGACGGGATTCAGGCTCTGCCAGGTCACAAGTTTTGGAGATGGCGACTACACCTGCTTTGAACTCCTATAAACCAGTAATGAATGCCCCAGGGTACAGGAATGGTGTGGTGGGTACAGGGCAGCCTGTCAGCCTCCAGGTGCAGCCCATGGCTGTTCCCTATGGACCTGTCTCTGGTAGGCCTTGCAGACCCTTCCCCTGGCAGGGCAATCTTGCTGCATGCTCCTCATCCCCTCATCCCCTCTTGCCCAGACTTCCCTACTTAGCCAGTGATTTGATTTCCTTTGCGTATGAGTGCATCCACCTTCCCTCCTCTTCATAACACGTCTGTCCCCATGGCCCACTCAGTCCTGCACCTTGACTCAAGTCTTTTTGTGACTGCCCTTCAGTGTGACCACCTCTGAATGGACTCCCTCTTCTCTCTTTAAAGACACTCGAAGAGATAACTTGTCCTCCAAGCAAACCTATCACTCAACCCCACTGCCTTCCTGGTTCTCATCGTGTGACATCGAGGGGAGACCGAAGGCTCTGGGGAGGGAGGACCTCAGGAAAGGAGCTTCCTAGCTCCTGCCTCTGCCCCAGGAAAGGAGTGGAAAACACACACCATCGGCTTCAGAACAAGATTGCTTTGTTCTGTTCATTGTTACTGTCCTATGTTTGTTCATTATTCCCCATGTTTCCTAGGATATGTTTTCTAAGCCAACACATTCACTCAAATTACTGCATTTTTCTTGAATCTTGACGAGAAAATTATGTAGGAAGTAGATTTGAGGCTTTGCATAGCTGTGTCTACTGTGACCCAGTGGACTTTCACCCTGAACCTTTCATTTCGTGTGTAAATCACACTTTTCTTTTTTTTTTTTAATTTTTTTTTTATTATTATACTTTAAGTTCTAGGGTACATGTGCATAACGTGCAGGTTTGTTACATATGTATACTTGTGCCATGTTGGTGTGCTGCACCCATCAACTCATCAGCACCCATCAATTCATCATTTATATCAGGTATAACTCCTAATGCAATCCCTCCCCCCTCCCCCCTCATGATAGGCCCCGATGTGTGATGTTCCCCTTCCCAAGTCCAAGTGATGTCGTTGTTCAGTTCCCACCTATGAGTGAGAACATGCGGTGTTTGGTTTTCTGTTCTTGTGATAGTTTGCTAAGAATGATGGTTTCCAGCTGCATCCATGTCCCTACACTTTTCTGCATCCTTTCCTACCATGTTACTCGAGAGCTGTGGCTGAGTAACATTTCAGCACAGCATCAATTTCCCTGGCATTAGGTCTCGATTTGTCCAGAAAATGAAAACTTAAGCTCTATCAAGGACATACCTGAAATTTCATTCTTTTAGAATGAATAGCTTGGTTTTTGTCAATGACGATTTGATCCTGTTGAATTTCTGACCCTTTCAGGTAAGCCCTGGACCAAGCCACAGAGGTAGCAAGATTGGTTTTCGGAGTTTCTGATTGGCTGTTCTTGCCTTCTGTCACAGTCACTCCATCAGGGCCTACTCGCTGTCTAGATGAGCACACACATTGGCTGGATGACATGAAACTTGCCCTTCTTGTTCTACACATCTGTATCTAAAAGTATACATTTTGGAAAGAGGCCTTGTTCATCTAACTATTTTTTGTTTTAAGATTATAATTTTAATTTCTGCTTCATTTGGTGATATTTTGTTCATTTTAGTGGTCCTGTGGGTTTGCAAGGAAATCCATCAAGGTTACAAAAGAACAGTTTATAACTCTTATTTTTAACCTAAAAATAGCAAAGGAACAAAGCATTAGTATTGTTTTAAACATGGGTGGACACTTACAGCTCATTTAATGATGGCAAGTTATCTGTGAGCTGAGGAATCAAGGCATCTGAGGGAAAAGTGGGGTACAGGGAGCAGCTTGGGGGCTGAAGTGCAGTGTCATGTGCATGGGAGTGTGATGTCAAGTGGTGTGCATGTGTGTGCAGAATGTGTGTGACAGATGATATATGTGTGCCTGTGTGTGATCTGGTGTGTGTATATGTGTGTGTGCAGGTGTCTGTGTTGGGAGCAGTTTTCTGGGAATCCCTGACTCCTGATAGAGGATCAAGCTTCCCATCTCCACCCTCCCACAGGAGATGTCTGAACTCTGCCTACTTTCAGCGAGAATCCTACGAGGTCGGGTTAACCAGATTCCCCCATCCACAGGCCTGATGCTTCGTCTTACTGATTTGGCATCCACTGACCCCACTCTGCTCTTGGGTGTCCCCCAGGAGATGTCTGAACCCTGCCTGCTTTCAGCAAGAATCCTACCAGGTTGGGTTAGCGAGATTTCCCCACCCACAGGCCGGATGCTTCCTCTTAGTGATTTGGCATCCACTGACCCCACCCTGCTCTTTCGTGAAAGTCCCCACTGTCCATGCTGTATTCAGGAGTGACCCATGTTCTTCTTTGAGGCCTCTTTTACCCTATTGCAATAGTTCCAGAATCAAATCTATTTTATGGCTTTAACTATTGTCCAGTTCTGGTTTTCTTTAGTGGAGGGAAGCAGCCAGGGGGTCTCCACAGTCAACTTGACCCTGATCTCCATAAAGGTATGAAGGCACTTTCAGGCCAAACTTCTAGTGAACTTGGGATGTTTGGGAGCTAAGTAAGCTGCCAGCAGCTCTAGGATCAGAGTGGGGAAGGGCCTAGGGTCCTCCTCCATCTCAGGCTTAATGACTGGGGCATTTCAGCTCCACTTACTGCTCTGTCTTTTGTAACTTTATCCAAATCCCTATTTTGGAATTCTTCTGGAAGCAAAGGGAAGCACAGTGTTGATTACTCGCTGTGTGAGCAGTGTGTTCCCTTCCGTGCTGTATGAGTACTTTGCTCACATCTTACATTTCGCTTTACACATGTGTGTCAGGGTCTGGGAAACCATCTCCTTCCCATTTTATCCTTGACTTTAGTTTTTGGCATCTTGACTGGAGCATCTCTATGTAAATACGCCCTCACTGACATCTCCTGGGTTCTCTGTTCCAGTGTCTTGTGGATTTTCTCCTCCCCTATTTCTGACCATGAAAGACAGGGTCCCCGTTGCCCTGCCCATCGATGCCACTGCTCCCTGCAGTTCTCTGGCCAGACTCAGGACCCACAACACCAGACCTTGTCTCCCTTTCCCCTTTCCAGCCCAGACTCAGACCCAGACCCATCCTGTGCAGCCTGGGACACCCCTGCAATGGCTCCCAGCCCCCTCAGCTCTCTTGCAGGGTTTGTTATTGGAAACCAAACCCATTGCTTCCTCTCATATGTCTGGTGCTAACGTAACCTGTCCTGATTCCCTTTCTCTACTTCTCCTGTCCTGATACTTCAAAAGCTACACGTAATACTCCAAGTTCACATGAATCATGTATGAAAAGATAGGCTATTGATTTATATTTTCTTTTTTGTTGTTTTAATGATATGCCTTCCTTCCCATTCTCATTTTTGTGTATGGTTGCCTATTACAGCAAATTCCTCAAAGAAAAATGTGAAATGATGCCTGTGGCTTTGTATTATAAGGTAGATATCTTAAAGACCTTCTTTAAAAAATAACTAAATCAGGTCATTTTCTCTAAATGCACTAACTTTTATTAATATAACTTAAGGCTCATTTGCCACTCTACCTACTCATAGGATTTTCTTTTTTGATATAAAATATAGTATTCATTTATTTATTTATTTATTTATTTTTTACTATACTTTAAGTTCTAGGGTACATGTGCACAACGCGCAGGTTTGTTACATATGTACACATGTGCCGTGTTGGTGTGCTGTACCCATTAACTCGTCATTTACATTAGGTATATCTCCCAGTGCTATCCCTCCCCCCTCCCACTACCCCACAACAGTCCCCGGTGTGTGATGTCCCCCACCCTGTGTCCAAGTGTTCTCATTGTCTAATTCCCACCTACTCATAGGAACTTCTAATAAACTCATCTGCATAAGAGGAAACATCCTTGGCATGTCATGGGTCTTCACAGAGATTAATGTAGTAAATAAGTTACATAAAACAGTTCCTAACTCTGCTCCAGCGATAACAGCAGCAGCTGGCCCCCTTGTCCTCATGCCCACTCCCTGTACAAGAATGGATTCGGTGCCCTCACTTAAGCATCATTGTCTCCTTGTGCAGTGTTCACCAGGACCCGCAGCGGGGTGAGTTTACTAAGGTGGTGTTGAGTCCTGGTTCCCAAGGATGAGCCTCACAGGCTATGTCAGAAAACAGCACAGGGGAGGTGTAGGTCCGAGAGGTGGGCTGTCCATTGCAGTCCACCTACCACCTTCTCCAGACAACACAGCGGGGCTGCTCTGTGCTACGAGTATTGTTGCTTTCTGAAATTGTGCAGGGATCTATGCACTGCTCCTTTCAGTTTGAAATACTTTCAGACTGTAAGTAGTTTAAACTAGATAAACTGTATTTCCTTCCAGCTAAAATATGCTCTCATTCCATCTTCTTAAAACCCATGCATTCGGAGAATCCAAAAATAAATCACGTAATGAATGTCACCTTCCCATTGCCTTGCAGCCCAATCAAACAAAAATTCCTTAAACAGAGCCCTATTAAAGTCACTGCTTTGTAACTTCTGGGAATATGAAACAAGCAATTTAGTCTCACTTGAGGAACAGACCCCACCTTCTGGTGTTTGATTTTGTGCCTTTCCTATTTGAACTACCTTCCTTGACGATCTCTGCTATTAGCTTAGAAGGAAAGCACCGTCCATGATTGTTCTATGTTCTCAGCTGATTGGAGCTATGGAGGTGAGGTGTACTTGAAGCTGGAGATCCTCCTATTCTTGATATGTTTTGTTTTGCAAACTCCTCTAAATGCACAAGAATGCTAGTTGCTGAGACAGGCAGGACTGCAAGGACTTGGTATTTACCAAAGACCCTGTAGCACTTTTCTGTAACACTCCAAAATCCTGGCACCTCCTGGCTGTCATCCTCACTGCTTCTCCCACAGAGTCCTGGTCCGACATTAACACCAGCCTCACTCATCGCTCAGCCACTCAGAATGACAGTGACTGTGGGAACGCAGATCTGCTGCCCCTCTAGTAACTGTGGAGTAGGAGATCGCAGAATGTCAGCTCAAGAAATGGCTCGCATATTTCCTGTGTATTTTGCTTTTTAACCCAGATCATCTTGGAAGAGAAATAGCTTTCATTTATATTCTAAACTCATGCAAAGGGTGGTAAAGCTTGCTGATTCAGGAATCTGATTTATTTTACAGAAATTAACATAACCACTAAAATCAAACCCATTCCCTTCCCCAGTGTGGTTGCTAAAGTGGCTCAATTATGATAAAGAGAGTGCAAAAGTATGAGTCTCATTTTCTGCTCATCTATTTTATTTTGATGCCTTTATTAAATGCAGGAGCCATGGCTGCTCTGATGGGTCTCCTCCCTTCACTCCTCTGGACCAGCCCTACCTTGCCATCAGCATCTGGCTTTTTTTTAAACAATATGTCTTCTGATTTAAACAATGCCTTTCTGATTGTGTTAAAACACGCATAACACAAAATTTACCATCTTAACCCTATTAAAGTACACAGTTCAGTGATATTAAGTACATTTACATTGTTGCACAATCATCACCAGCCCCATCTCCGGAGCACTTACCATCTTCAAAACTAAAACTCTGTACCCATTAAACAAACCCATTAAACACTCCCCACTCTCCCCCTCCCAGCCCCTGGCAGCCACCATTCTACTTTGTCTCTATGAATTTGATGACTCTAGCCGCTTATATAAGTGGAATTATTGTGAGTGGCTTATTTCATTTAGCATAATGTCCTCAGAGTTCATCCATGTTGTGACCTATGTCAGAATTTCCTTCCTTTTTAAGGCTGAACAATATTTCATTGTATGGAAATGCCACATTTTGGATACTGTCTTATTTCTCTACCTGTATTTCCTGGAAATAACCTCCCGTTTAGCACCTGTACCCCGGCTCTTAGCTCAGGGCGTGCTTTAGAGGGAACACAAATCAAGGAGGATTTACACGCTTTTTACCCCTTTGAGGCGTTTTAGACCCTGGCTTATAAGTGGAATAAAAAAACAAGGTAAAGAAATGCTTAACATAAAAAAAAATTATCCTGAAGGAACTGAAATGAATACCAGGCCTACTTAGAGAAAACTCAGGGCAACAGAGTTGATATAAGGGCATGTAACTCATGGTAAATGCAGGGGGAGAGTCCACAGACTCAGCCAGAAGACACAGCACTGGTGAGTCAAGGCAAACGGGTCAGGGTCCGTGGCTGGTGACTTCTTGGTGTGAGGGACCCAGATGAGGCTCATTCCCAGCACAAGGCCCCAGAGAGCTGGACAACTGTTTAGGGCTCTACAGGGACCAAGAACCCAGGCAAAGGCAATGGTTTTCAAGGACTCAGGTAGATGAGACAGGTGAGAAGCCTGCTCCAAAAGATGGGCATAAGAGTGGAATTTCTAATATTCTCCCCCGGCTGGCTCTCTCTGGGTCTTGGCTGGTGACAGCTCTGGCCAGTTGGGGAAGGACTAATGTGGCAAAACCAATCTGAACTTTTTAAGGTTTCCCCAGATGTTATACTTGCTTCAGTGGATTCCACAGTTGAGTCTACAAACATCAGAACTTCGGGTGTGTGAGCTTGTGATCTCTTTGCCCTTCTCTCAGACTGTCTGTGCTGTCCACAGTCCTAATGACCATCTTCCCATCCCTTGGCAAAACGGTTGAGCTGACATCAGGAAGAAAGGTCTTGCGAGTAGTTGCCCAGTTCATCCCCACTGTAGATCACAGCTCAGGGCTTTTCCACTGAGCACTGCTGATTCATTCTGGTTGCCCCTTAGTTCGATTATGAGGTCCTCTGTGTAGCACGGTTCTCTCCTGTAAGCCGGCTCTTTCAGAGACAGAAGAATGAAGATGTCTTCAATAAAGGAACTGGATAATACTGAGCCCTTCGTGACATCCTTTACAAGCTGAGAATGTGCTAGCATAGGGGCAAGTGATCCGTAAACTAGCAAGTTTAGTAGGGATGAGGAGGTTCTACTAAAGGACTGGAGAGGCCAGGTGAATGCAGAATGAGAGGAGCTCCTGGGGGTTCATGTGACAACAGGGGTCATCCCCTGGATGTGGTACAGATCCGACAACCCTGCATCCTTAAGCCCGGCCGTTCTTTCACTGTGACTTGTAATGGGGAATGAGTAGCCAAAGAACAAAGCCTTGTGGCAGCTGCTCTCACAGCCACAACCACATTCCCTGGACACTGACTGCTCTCAAACCCTCATGTGGAGTCCTAGGGTGCATGCCAGTGACTCCCCAGGGCTTGCTTTCCCCGCTCACAGGAAGTGTCAGTGTCCAATTCCCCAGGAGCAGCCTTCAGCCAAGGAGGATGGCGTGTTGGGTGGAAAACAAAACTGCCCTCTTCCTCACCTGTTCAGGCAAGTCTGAGACAAGTTCCGCACCAATCGGTCCCCAGATTGCACAAGAGGTGCCCACAGCAGAGACCTGCTCCTTAACTGGCTCCCATCCTTCCCTGTCTCACTTTTTCACAAGCCGTCTGTGTCTTCCTGGAAGCAGATACTGGGAAAGAGTTACAAGTACAAGTAATTCCTTGAGGTGGATAATACCTGTAAAAGAAAACTGGGTGTGATTGTTAATACTGTGTGTTAACGTAATTGGATTGAAAGATGCAAAGTATGATCCTGGGTGTGTCTGTGAGGGTGTTGCCAAAGGAGATTAACATTTGAGTCAGTGGGCTGGGAAAGACAGACCCACACTTAATCTGGGTGAGCACCATTCAATCAGCTGCCAGCGAGCCTAGAACATAAAGCAGTCGGGAAAACATGAAAAGACTAGACTGGCCTAGCCTCCCAGCTTACATCTTTCTTCCATGCTGGATGCTTCCTGCCCTCAAACATTGGACTCCCACTGTTTGGGACTCCCGAGGTTTGGGACTCGGACTGCCTCTTCTTGCTCCTCAGCTTACAGACGTCCTTGTGATTGTGTGAGTTAATACTTAATAAGCTCCCCTTTCTATATATATTTCTGTTCCTCTAGAGAACCCTGACTAATACAGATTTTGGTGCCAGGAGTGGTTCTAGAGAAATAGAATATTAAGAATGGAGTTCTTTCATTGGTTTTGGGTTTCTGGAGTTGGCTGCTTAATATGACTAGACCCCCAAATACTAAGCACTCTACTTCTAATAGTATGGAGAACAATGGTAGTCCTTGGCATGAACTGTTTAGAAAGTTATGCAAAATAAATGCATTTGACACTCCGGATTCATTGCTCATGAGAGGCAGAGAGTTTAGTGACTCAATACATAATACCTTTGACCATATGTGGAGAACAAAGGAACATAATGAAGCTGGTTGGTTGCTCCTAAGTTTGGTGGAAAAAGTGATGAAAGAAAATGATGAACTCGGGGATTCTAACTCCCAGCTTCAGAAGCAGATATCGAGGTTCAAATCTGGTAAGATTGCCCTGAGTGAGAGTCTTATCTCCTGTAGAGAAAGAACTGAAATTATGGAAAAACAGACACAAGCTCTTATCATGTGAGTGGCTGATCTGCAACAAAAGGAGCATGCAGAGCCTCACCGTGTGTCTACTGTTAAAGTGAGGGCATTGATAGGAAGAGAATTAGAACCTGCAACTTGGAATGGGGACATGTGGGAGGACACTGATGAAGCTGGGGATGCTGAGTTTGTAAACTCTGATGAACCTTTTTTGTCAGAAGAAACAGTTTCCCTATCCCCAGTAGTGGGAACATCCCCTCCGCGACCCATGCTGCCATCAGCCTTTCCACCTTTGTCTGAGGAGTTAAACCCTGTGCTGCCTGAGGCAACAGTGATGGTCTCCCCTTAGGCAGTTTCCAGGCAAGATAATGTTGATTCTCCTGAGGAGCCACCCTCAACACCCCTGTTTGCTTCTAGACCTATAACTGGACTAAAGTCCCAGCGGGCCCCTAGACATGAGGTTGAGAGTGTGACCCATGAGGAGGTACACTACACTCAAAAAGAACTGCCTGACTTTTCTCATTTATATAAGCAGAAATCTGGAGAACAGGCATGAGAATAGATATTAAGGGTGTGGGATAATGGTGAAAGGAACATAGAGTTGGATCAGGCTGAATTTATTGATTTGGGCCCACTAAGTAGGGGCTCTACATTTAATATTGTGGCTTGGGGAGTTGAAAAGCATTCTAATAGTTTATTTGCTTGGTTAACTGAAATATGGATGAAAAGATGGCCTACTATGAGTGAGCTGGAAATGCCTGATCTCCCTTGGTTTGATGTAGAGGAAAGGATCCAAAGGCTTGGGGAGATTGGGATGGTGGAGTGGATTAGTCACTTATATCTACTCATCCCAACTGGGAGCATCCAGAAGATACACCCTTGACCAATGCCTTGCAAAATAGATTTGTGAGGGCAGAACCTGTATCTTTGAAGAGCCCTGTAATTGCTCTTCAGATCTCACAGTGGGAAACTACAACAGCCCAATCCAGGCAGGACTAAAAATTGCCCAGACCCTTTAGGAATGGAGGTTTGGGTCACTCCACCAGGAAAAAAACACAACCTGCTGAGGCGCTTGCTAAAGGCAAAGGGAATACAGAATAGGTAGAAGAATGTAGTCACCAATACCAGCTATGACCACATGACCAGAAACGTGACCAGACCTTTTTATATGTATAAAGGGGAATTTATATGTGTGTGTGTGTATATATATATGTGTGTATATATATGTGTGTGTATGTATGTGTGTGTGTGTATATGTGTGTGTGTGTGTGTGTATAAATATATGTATGTATATATCCTATTAGTTCTCTCCTTCTAGAAAACCCTAATACACTGGGGGAAGAAAACCTGGTGTGTGTGTGTGTGTGTGTGTGTGTGTGTGTGTATCCTATTAGTTCCGTCCCTCTAGAAAGCCCTAATACACTGGGGGAAGAAAACCTGACACCAAATGCAGGGCCAGAGTTGGGCAGGGGGAGCCTTGGACTATGGTGCTGAGTGAGGAAGGCTCCACCAACCCTGAGATAGCCCATTACAGCGGTCCAATGCTGGGCACACTGAGTTGGGCTGCAGCACCAGCTGTGTGTAGGCCGTGGCAGGGATGGCCTGGGAAGAGTTTGTCTGAGAGAAAAGCAGGGGCAGATCCTGGTGGCAGCCACTGAAGGCTGCAGGAACCCACCTTCCTTACGGCTGGGCAAGTTCTCCCTTGAAGGGAAGAGAGGTATTCCACACTGCTCCCTCCAAATCACCACTCAAACCAATTCCTCGCTCTGGATCCTTTCCTCAAGGTATCTTCTGGGGGAATGAGCTTAAACCAAACTTTAAGTTAATATTTATTATGCTTCATGTGCCCCACTGTGCAAGGTGTATATCCCTAAAAGCCATGCATTCTTAATGAATGTGTTTCCTGCTCCCAATATGTTCGTTCCAGTTTTTCACCTGTGCAGTTTTATGCTGCACATAAAAATACGTGAAGGGAGATTGCAGGATCCCTGCTAGAGAAGCAGGGCCACTTGCAAATTGCAATCAACTGAATTAACATGATGTAGAGGAATGCTGAGATCTGTCACTTGCAGGAACGTGTACTCTGAAAAAGGAAGGCAAAGGACATGGGGCAGGCATTGAGGAGGACAACCTTGAGATGGGTCATCACAGCCACAGTGTCCCAAGAGCTCTGAGTTCCACCTGGCAAGGCTGTCCTGGGAGGTGCCTGTTGCTACTTCATTTTCCCTTTGTGACACCCCAAATCAATGGCACAGCCAGATGCAGAAGAAACAAAAGACTTTTGAAGATTTATAGGATTTAAGATACGGATCCTCCTATCAGGGATCAATTGTATGAAAAAAATCAGTTAAGAACAAAGTTTCCAATTTATATGAACACTCAGACTTGTCCCACAGGTTATTAAAGCGGAACAACAAGATTTCATTCTGTTTGGAGGCCAACAGCCACAAAGCTATTAACTTGCATACATCTTGTGTGCTTCAAAATTGAAATTAGCTTCTTTAATTGCGTCAGCATAAAGCAAATATCCGTTCCTCAGAGGATCTGGTTTTAAAGGTAGCTTGAAATTAAGTGACCCCAAGGCCCACACAGATGTCATGACAGCTATGAAAAGAGGTGACTTACTGTGTAATTGGGAGTGGTGCAGAAAAGTTGAAATAATGAGAGAATTGTTTTTCTTTGCATTTTCTTCCTTATTCTCTGGATTTTATTATCAGCAATTAAGTGCTGATTAGTTCCTCTACTGCCTGATGCTTTGAGACATGCATAACAATCAGTGAGCCTGCAAATTGAGTGGAAACCCCTAATTGCTTAGATAATGATCCCAACAGAAGCTGCTCCTCAGGAGAGGAACCACTCATGATATTCCAAGGCGGGGGCCTAGGTGTCCTCTTTGTCCTTTCTTCTCACCTGTCTCAGCACAGGCCAGTTCCACCAGCAAAGGTGCCCAGCTCACCTGCTTGGTCTCATGGAGAAATATTGACACCACAGGAAAATGGGGCCTGAGGACTGATACTCCCAGGAAGAAGCAAGACTGAGAGCAAGACCATGACAAGGGGGACTAAGAGAGACAGGGGCAGAAAAAGAAAGAGGAAAAGGATGAGGGAGGGAGGAAGGAGAGAAGGGCAAGGAAGATGACTTATTTGTCCACAGTGCCAATGACAGGTGCACTTTCCATCTTTCCCCACCAGGCCGATTGTTAACTTGGCATCAAACCAAGAGTATTCTTAAATTTGCTACTTGAAAAATTTAATAATTATAATAAAAATAACTTGCTTTTTTGTAATGTTTATTTTCTCTGAAATATTT
The DNA here is from genome assembly GCF_000951035.1 of Colobus angolensis palliatus. NCBI lineage: Eukaryota > Metazoa > Chordata > Mammalia > Primates > Cercopithecidae > Colobus > Colobus angolensis. The sequence goes on along the minus strand of NW_012116666.1, from coordinate 1,808,990 downwards.
GTGATGATATCTTATAATTTTGGTGCACAAGGTTCTTTCATCTGGGTTACCTCTTTGAGTCACCCCATAGACCGCAAGGAAGTCAAGGTTATGTAAGAAATGATACTAATGAGGGGTCCAGGCAATTCTTGTAGGGGCTAGAGGTATTTGCTGACTATCTTTGCATATCAAAACTTAGTGCCTTAAAACACCATTAATTAAGCTCATAATTTTTGTAGGTTAGGTGTTTCGGAAGGTCTAAGCAATTCTTGGTTGGATTTCTCATGCTTGTTGCAATCAGCCTTAGGTGGAGCTGCCCTCACCTGAGGCACCTGTGCTGGAGGTGCAAGAGTTTGCTTAGCTGATGTCCCCCTCAGCCTCTCCAGCTTGGGGACCTCAGGGGACTTACATTTTTGATTGGGCATCCAGCTTCCCTTAGCATGAGCATCCCAGGAGAACCAAGTAGAAAGTTTATGCCCTTCCACTTGCCAATGGAAGTCACACAATACCCTTCCATTGTTTCTGTCCTTGCAGTGACTCATGGTCTGTCCAGATTCAAGTGGGAGGCTCATAGACCTCTCAATAAAGCACCAATAAACTGCTGCCATCTTTTATTATCGCAAGAGACATTCGCAATGCAGTGATTGAACAGATATGGTCCCAGATGAGTCTTGCCCCAGGATTAGAATCTTAGGTGTCCTAGCAGTATTCCAGGACTGCTTCTGTGCCCAGCAAGTGGTTCTGGGCTCTCTAGGCATAAAACACACAGGACACTCCATCATGGGACCTAGTGTACTGCATTATTAAATAGAATAAAAAATAAACCATGAAACGAGAGGGCAAGGGATTAATCACACACCTGTGCCTACATGCAGAACTGCCCCCACTCTGGCTAAGTTGCGGCAGAGATAACCACTCTGTCACAGCACCTGTGATGCTGCTGTAATTTATTATTTATGGTACAAAAGTAGCATGCATGCATCTTTTCAGATATCATGTGAGGTACTTTTAAAAAATCACATAGCTATAGGCACTAGGCCTGCATAAAAGTAAAGCAAAATTACCCTCACTGTCAACTCAGCTGTGGGGATGGCTCTTGACTCTTAGAAGTACAAAGGTGGAGTGGCTTCTCCTTCTCATTAATCGCTCTGGGAAGCTGTCATACAAGCAGAAACTGTTGTTCTCATTTTTATTAGATTTCCCTGTAGGGATTCAGACCAGTGATACTAATCACCTTCTTTCCAGGATGTGAGGGGTCAATGTGCCTATTTTCAGCTGGTGAGGGATTAGAGACCAAGGGAATTTGGTATTATTGCTACAGAATTAGATCAGATGGAGCCAGATAGTTACATGTATCATGTTTGGGATCACAGAGCCTACCTATTAAGAAATGTGAGAAGTAGAGTGGAGATAGAAATATTTTTATACAATAATTGTAAAATTCATAATGTTTATCAATATAATATGCACATACGATAAATAAAAATGAAAGGGTATCCAGGTGTACCATGAAAGCACAGTCTCTTGCGCACCCTTGTGCCTTCCACCAGACTTGCAACTTGTTCTGCCTTCTGGTGGCTACCACCAGAGCACTAACTGATGTGCCCATTATGCTTTTTCATTCATTCTAAAATAATTTTCAGACACCATCTGGTAAATTTCTGATTTAAAATTTTAAAAATTTAGCTCACCTAAATTATTTTATTTTCGCTTTTACACCTCTTCCCAATTGTAGGCAGGCCTTCCATTAGTTACTGTGTAAATACAAGCAATATCATAAAATATAGATTTATGTTTATATCAATTTATAAAGTATCTTTGGATTCATCTCTATTTCTGCACCCACTTCCAAACCTCTATCAATTGGATCTTTGTTAAGGAAGATAACATCTATTTTATATTCTGTACCATAGGTGATTTAAAAGTTCAAAACTAATAAACATCGTTAATAAAATATGGCAAAGTAAGTGTGGTTTACCCCACAGCCAGTATTGTGGTTGACTTATATTTCCTTCTCCAAGCCCAGTGTCATGGCCTGGGACAACACAGGCAGATATTTCTAGGAGGAAAATCAAGTTATAACCCCACTGCCCAGCAGACAACATCTTAGTTTGCTTCATATTTGAACCATAATGTTCTTGAAAATATTTTGCTTTGCCTGAAATTTCTATTTGCCTTTCGTTTCTTGAATCCTGTACAGGTTCCACATTTCCCCAAATGTGTGAGTCTCTATCCTAAGACATATCCAAAAGTTCTTTACTTACAGGGACATGATCTAGGGGCTTGGAGGGCCCTGGAAAAGTCAGATAATATATTTTAAAGATCCAATTTTACACAAAAGAACAGAAAGAGGAAGAACTATAGCAGAATGCCGCTGCTGTGGATTCAGACTTCACCTCCCAGCCCAGGGAGATGATTGAAGCGAAAGAAGGATAGAACATGAAACTAACAAGCTTGAGGCCTTATCAATGTCTGTATTGGCAAATTGAGGAGCGATGCACTCCCCAAGGTGGGTGAGCTGGTGGAAATGGCACTGCTGAATCCCAGGCAGGTGTTTGTATACTGGTGTTTGTCTTCCCACACATGAATCAAAAACACCAGATAGAGTGAGATCCTAGCCCACCCCTCTCGCCCTCTCTCCATACCACCGTGCTTCCTCTGTCCCTGTTCAGCAAGGAGAAACAAACTGAAATGATCTGTACATACATATTGCAAACAACAACAGCAACAAAAACAATGAACCCAAATCAAATAAAAACCTACATCAGAAGTGAGATTAACCAAAGGAGAATGAATGTAAACACACAGTTCTCCAAGATGCTCAGTACATCACAAACATCATGCTCCATAAAATCAGTTAAAAGATAAATACGTACAGCTAATATGTATCAACTGAAAAAAGAAACAGGTTAAAAGATAAATAGAAATTCAGGTAGATATTATAAAATATCAGAGACAGTCCCATAAATGCACTGATTGGGTTTCACGAAGATGAGAACAGAAGAAATAGAACAGAAATAATTTATCCAAATGGTAGTAAAACAAAATATTGTTGAAATGAAGAGCTGTGTCTGTAGACTCAAAGGCCACATACATACTCTGGAAAATGTGTGATGAGTGCCCTCCTTTAATGCTTGGGACATTTATCGGTCCTTGTGTTTATACTTCAGTGTTTAAGGTTTTTGAATCTTTTGAATTGGGATTTCCAAACATTTTCTCCCATTATCCATGATCTTTACTTTTTTTATTTATCGTCCTAGTGGGCTTTACCTTTCAACTTACCAATGATTTTATTTTAACTTCAGAAATACTAATTTTAACTACCAAGAATATTTTCTTGTCCTTGATTCTTTTCCCCGCAGCCTGTCCTTGTCTTAAGGGTATAGTTTCTCAGATACTTGTGATGATGTTTGGAGTTTTGAAAGTGATCTCTTTTGAATTATCTCAATTTCCTACAAAATACGTTACTTATGTTGGCCTTGGCTGTTCCCTTTGGAATTGTCGCCTTTCCTCCGCCTCATTGAGCAGTGCTTCCTTGAGGACTGGAACAATTCCAATAGCTCATCTCCACCTGTGTGCATCTCCCCTCACTCCAGCCACAGAGGTCAGCATCTCTCTGAATTTTGGTTTTGCCATTCTCTTTTTTGAATATGTAAGTCTAACCTACATATATGTATGTTTAAGTAATAATTATTTTAAATTTTAAAAAATATATTGAAATACTATCAAAGTATGTTTCTACAGGGACCTATTTTTTATTTTTCCTACCTTAACCAAGTGTTTCTATGATCAGTCCTTGTTGCTGTGTGTAGCAGTAGTTCATTTTCAAACAGGCAGCTCTTGTAAATTCCTCTGGCCAGTGAAACACAAGCAAAAGGGTACATGTGTCAGTTCCAGGAAGCATTTACAAGTCAGTGCGTGATTTCCTGTGCTCACGCCCACGGCGGCCCCATCTGGGGAAGCATGTGTGGACATGGAGCTGCCACAAGATCAGTACCTCCTGGAGTGATAGGCTGAGCCCGGAGGAGGTGGCCCTGGAGAGTTGTGGGAGCCAAAGCAAAAGCGGCAAGAACAAGAAATACATTTTGCTGTGCCAGATCAATAAGATTTTTGAGCTATTTCTTGGCATAGGATAATCTACCATACCTTTTCCTTCCTTTCATGTTTGCGTCTGCAGTGATGGAATTCCATTTCACTTTTCTATACAGATCACTGATTGTCTGCCTCCACCCACAAAGCGGCCCTTTCCTTCCCTGGGGTCCTGCAGTGCATCTGTTTGTGTGAGCCTGTTTTGGGCTCCCTTCTGCTCCATCATCAGCTCATCAATCCTGAACAAATACCTCTGTAGTCTTCATTACTGCAGCTTAATAGTATCTGGTGTAGTAACTTTCTCTACTTTCTATTTCTTTTTCAGGATTGTCTTTTCCCACCTTACTTTACTCACCCATTAAGTTTTAGAAACCTACAACCACATACACAATGGAAAGCTTATTGGGGTTTTGATTGTAATTGCATTTGAGGCGCTTATCTTTACAATATTGAGTGTTCCTATTCATCATGGGCTCTGGGCTACTTGTCTTTTTTGATATATCTAAAGCATTATAAATTTTTGGAACAAAAGAATAGGATTTCTTGAGTTTAGGCAACCATCTGGAATTAGAAGTCTATTTGCAACAGTGTTTCACAGAGTTAAACTCGGGATTCAATACCATAAAGCAAAGTACAGGGAGGAGAGGGGTTGGGAAAAGGACTAAGCTTGGGGTATTTTCTCTGTGTCGGATGCCCCTTGGGTGTCATGCATGCAGTATTTCATTTTATTCCTATGAAACCTCTATCTAACATGTAGCAGTTTCTTCATGAAATCAAGACCCAATTATGTTAAACAAACTATCAAAGCTCAAACCCTGGTAAAAAGTGACAGGGCTAAGAATTGGAGCAGGCCACTTGGATTTCAAGCCAAGCTTCCTCAATATCATCATGACAAGTGTATTGAAGAAATTCAAAAGAATTTGCCGGACTTTCTTCAGGTTGATGGACTGGCTTATTGTCTTGGCTAATACTTTCTATCAAATTTTTAATTATTACAATACATTTAATTTTTATTATTTATTTCTTTGTATTTTATTTTTTGAGATGGAGTTCCATTCTTGTTGCCCAGACTGGGGTGCTCACTGCAACCTCTGCCTCCCTGGTTCAAGTGATTCTCCTGCCTTAGCCTCCCAAGTAGCTGGGATTACAGGCACCCACCACCATGCCTGGCTAATTTTTTATATTTTTAGTAGACACAGGTTTTCACCATGTTGACCAGGTTTGTCTTGAACTCCTGACCTCAGGTGATCTACCCACCTCAGCCTCCCAAAGTGCTGGGATCACAGGTGTGAGCCACCATGCCCGGACCACAATAAATTTTAGAATAATATCCTGCTTAGGCTGATAAAAAGTTTATGACTTTAAAAAGTGTCTCTCCACAGGCCAGTTTGGCAGAGATCAAGAGACACTTCATCTTTCCATCAGCAGATGTTGGTGAGCTTACCACTTGAAGGAATAAAACAACAACAATGCTGTAGGTTCTGGAGAGACCCACAAGATGGGCACAGCTATCTCAATGTTTTGAGAAAGGACATTAGTTTCTTCTTAGTCTCCATCGTCATATTCGTCTTCCATAACCTAGGGGGCAATTTATTACCAGTGGAAATAAATTGCATTGTGTACCAGCTCTGGCTTTGAAGTTTTCATTTGCTGTCTATGTAATAACATGCTATGATTATGTATGAACTTCTAAATGGGAACAGAGGAGACTTAATTCCATTACATTTCCCTGGAGAAAGGAAGTCTGATTCAGTTCATATACAAGGATTCTTCTTGTTATATAACTGTAGTGTTTGGAGCATTATTTTCAGAGTTGTTGACTGTGGCTTGATGAGATTTTATTTTATGTAGCCAGTCCAGGCTACCCATATTTGACTTAACGTGAGAGGCAATAATACAAAGAATTTTCTTCCTTCTGAACTTGTAAAATGTAGCTGACTTTCCTGCCCCAACCCTAGGGGAATATGAATTTAGCTCTGATAAAATTTAGCATCTAAGTTAATTTTGCTCTCTCCTTTCCACAGGCTGAATGTTTTTCTACCAATGCATAAGATCTTCCTGCCACAGACAGGCGCTGTTTTTAGATGGTCTTCAGGCATCTCATTTTCCAAAGGATATAGAAACAGACAGATGCTATATAGAAATTGGTGGGGTGGGATGGGGTGAGAGAGAAGACAGAAGACAAGGATTATAGTTTAATCATCTAAACTGTGGATGCAATAACCAAGGTCCCCCCAGAAAGCTGTCAGGGTATACTTCTGTGGTGAGTAGATTTCTAATCAGCTCTAGAAGGGTGGCCAAACACAGCTGAACTGTGCCTTTTAGTAGCAGGAAAAGCATCTGCTATAGTTTAGATGCTTGTCCCCCAAACCCTGTATTGAAATTTGACACCCATATTGGAGGGGGACCTAAGGGGAGGTGTTTGGATGATGAGAACAGATCCCTCATGAATGTCTTGGTACTGTCCTTGCAGTGAAGAGTGAGTTCTCACTCTATCAGCTCCCTTGAGAAACTGGTTGTCAAAACAAGCCTGGCACTCCCCATCTCCTTGCTTCCTCCCTCACCATGTGGTCTCCGCACACACAAGCTCCCGTTCACTTTTCATCACATGTGGAACCAACCTGAGGACCTCATTGGAAAGAGAGTGGATGCTGGCACCATGTTTCTTGTTCAGCCTGCGGAACTGGGAGACAACATAAACCTCTTTCCTTTATAACTTACCCAGACTTGTGAATTTCTTTGTAGCAACACAAACAGACAAAACATCTGACAACCGAGTTGTCCAATGAAGAGATTGTTAGAGCCCAGGCCAAGATTCATCATGTTCAATTGGTACAAGACGCAATTAACTAATATGATTTGGGACAGCTGTCTCCACTGAGGTCACCAGGGGGTCATGGAGTGATGCTTCAGGAGGAAAAGCTGACTACTTCCTACCCTGGGCTCGATTTTTGTCAGTGCTCTACAGAGAGACAGAACTGACAAGATATACAGAGAAGAATACATAAAGAGGAGCAGTAGGGGAATTGGCTCACTCAATTGTGGAGGCTGAGATGTCTCATGATAGGCCCCCTACAAGCTGGAGAGTGAGAGAAGCTGATAGCATAGCTCATTGCAGTCTGGAAGGCCAGAGAGCCAAGGAAGCTGATGATATAACTCTTAGGTAGAGGCCTAAGGCGCGAGAGCCTTGGGGGAGTTACTGCTGTGAGTCCTTGAATGAGAAACAAGAGAACTTGGAGTTCTGGTGTCCAGGGTCAGAAGAAGGGCATCCAGCTCAGAAGAGAGAGTGAGAACTTCTCTACCTCTGACTGTTTGTTTCATCTAGGACCCCAGAGGATTGATAGTGCCTACTGGCACTGAGGGTGGCACTTCCCTACTCAGTCTTGCAACTCAAATACTAATCTCAGAAACACCCTCACAGACATACTTTGGGAGCCCAGTCATTCTAATCAAATTCCAAACCACCTGGCTTTCCCTTTCAGCAGAAGAGAGATGGGATCAGTGCCTACTGAAGCACTGGGGATAAATGCTTTACCAGCTGTCTGGGAACCCCTTAATCCAGTCAAATTGATGCCAGAATCAGCCATCACAGGCTCTTTCTGCATCCACAGGAACTGAGGGTGAAACGGATCAGACTGGCTTTTGAAACATTTCTGCTTTCATCCTTGAGCTCTGAAGAACTCCACCGGCTCTTAAGGAAACTAGATTTAGGCTTTCTGAGATTCTAACGAATCACTTGTACAGAGTGTCTAATTTTCTGAAGTATATAGGATTGTGCAAAAAGTTTTAAACTTTATATATATTTTCTTTTTTTTTTTTTTTTTTGAGACGGAGTCTCGCTCTGTTGCCCGGGCTGG
>NW_012116666.1:1766737-1798990 GCF_000951035.1 Colobus angolensis palliatus | reverse complement strand
GTGGAAAAAGCAAAATTCCAGGGCATTAGCTGGGGTTAAAGTCTCTATGTTTTCACCCATCAGATTTAGGCTTCATTCCCCAGAACTCACTTCCTTTTAACCAAGTGCATGCTTTCCCTCACTCATATACTTGAGTGATTTCATCAGGCGAAAGGAAGATTATAATGAACATCTCAAACTTTGTACAATTTGAGGAAGTCCTTTTCAATATTTGCTTCTGTTTCCATCTTGCCAACCCAGGTCAGGCTGGCCTGACTTCCTTCCCCCTTTCCTTTCTTCCTTGTTTACTTCTCATTTATTTTTTGTTGCTGTTGGGTAATTTAGGTGTAAGTGTAATAGTCCTTATCACACTTCATACTAGAGAAATGGAGTTCATGATTTCTGGGTGTGGGGCAAGGATTTTATATTAAAAATCATCCAATGATTGGAGGCAAGAAGGAAAATCTCTTCTTTGGCACCTCCTAAGAAAATCTTCGAAACATTTTCAGGGAGCTGCGTGTCTCCAATGGAAACTGAAAGTACTTCATTTGTTTTATTTTCTTCAGTTGTGGTAGATGGAAAAATAGTCACAGTTCTATGCACCTCCACTCATCAAAAGACAGTGTCAGTTTCCCCATTCACTGACCCTGAGTTTTACCAGGTTTGGCCAATAGAAGTCAGAGGAAGTGACAGGTACCAGTTACAAGTTTGGGCTGCAAGTTCCACAACCCCTTTTAGAAATCAGTTGAACCACGGTGTGAAAAAGGCCAGGTTAGCCTGCTGGAGAATGAGGCCCAGTTGCTCCCATCATCTCAGATGACAGCCAACCAACCACCAGTCACATGACTGAGGTCATCTTGGACCAGCCAAATTCCAAACAACCTTTCCAGTAGACCTCAGACACATGAACAAACCCAACTAAGATCAACCAACCAACCCTAGACAGGTCTGCAGAGTTGCCCAGTAACACACAGAATCACGACCAATAATAAATGTATACTGTTTGAAGTTGCCACATTGTTAGGTGGTTTGTTATGCCATAAAAGCTAACTGACACATCAACTCTGAAACCTCCTTGGTTTAATCAGGGTGCTGGCAGGTATGGGGCAACTGTGTCCAGGGTAGCATTACTTAGTCTCAGAATCATAATTAATTAAATTGCAAGTGACAGAAATCTAATAAAATCTGACTTACTTAAAAAGGGGAACTTATTGGTTCACAGAACCATGCTGCAGCAAGTACAAGAGTCAACTGGGGACTCTTGGTTGACGAGAGCCAGGAATGTGACCTGCATTGAAATTTGCTCTTTCAGATTCAGTGCAGTTGAGTGTGATGGAAACTCTTCTTTAGAAAAGAAAAAAGAAACATCACCCAGGGTAAGTTTACCATATATTCTTATGCAGGGAGGGTGAGGTTGATAAAAGATTTATTTTGTATGCTCTTTGCTAAGTGGCTCTGCTCTCTGGAAGATTCCCTTTGTCTCATGGTCTTTAGAGCTGACAGCAGAATAGGGCAGACCTCACCTGTTGAGGTCCATAGTGGAACTTGTTTGTCTCTCTCTCTCTCTTTTTTTTTTTTTTTTTTGAGATGGGGTTTCGTTCTTATTGCCCAGGCTGGAGTGCAGTGGCATGATCTTAGCTCACTGCAACCCCCGCCTCCCAGGTTCAAGTGATCCTCCTGCCTCAGCCTCCCAAGTAGCTGGGATTACAGGCTTGAGCCACCGCACCCGGCCTAAACTTTATATTTTCTATGTACACTTATTCTTCATCTTTATCCAATACACGTTGAAAATGACAGGAATAAAAAGGTGAAGTGTTTGAGACTTTTTAGGGACCACGTGTCTTCTGTTCAGGGGCAGTAGGTGGGAGTGTCAGGGAGGGAGATTGTGCTACTGGACATGTGAGTTTAGCAGCCACCAAGACCAGTTAATACTGCCAAGCCCTTGGTTGTTTATGTGAGTTTTCAGAGTATTCCTGGGGAATTTGACTTTCAAAAAGCCAGTGGACCTTGAGATTCTGCTGCTGAGACACAGCTGTATTTTTCAACTGACTCCCCAGTCAATCTTGCCAAATGTGGCAAAGTGTTAGGGAGTTTCTGCAGTCAGTGAATGAGCAACAAGGTCTAATGTATATCGTCTCAGGGAAGGTCTGATGTATACCGTCTCAGGGAATGTCTAATGTATACCGTCTCAGGGAAAACTGTTAGTGGAGAATAAAACCCAGATTGGTAGATGGACTTTGGTTTGAAATGAGTTTGAATACACTTAGGGTGAAGTGGGATTTAGAATTCTGCCATAACAAAGATTAATTAATAATTACAATGGAATTTTTCGCTGTCCAGTTAGTCAATTAGGTCAAAAAATCCAGATATATCTATGAATCTGATTATTTGCCAAATTAAATGTGAAAGCTTGCCTCCATGTTTCCGTTGGGTGCAGATATTTTGCACAGTGTGGATTTGATCTCTGGGTGTGAGTGTACCCTGGACACAATGCATACTAGACAGACATTGTGCTTCTTTGTAGACACTGTGCTAGGCATGTATTACACATTGCCCCGAATCCTTATCACAAACACATCAGGAGTATGATGCTTCTCTTTTGGCCAAGGAGGAAGCTGTGGCTCAGGCCAGTGAGGCTGTATATCCAGGGATCAACAGCCAGTAAGTGGCTGTGCCGACTCCCAAGGCCAAAGCCCACCCACTTGCCAGGTAACTTTCTAAGAATACGAAGGTATTCTGTGTTATGATGGTGTGTGTTACATGAATGTATCTATCTACCAAAAGCGTGCTTCCATGATTTGTGCAATCAGATATGGGATGTAATGGTAACTCATGTTTTTACCCAAGGATTTTTTCATCATCATAAAACATCACTTCTACTCAGCTTTATTCTAATGATTTGAGGCAGAGTTTAAAAATCTATCAAAATTAAACATATTTTTAACAAAGTGAAGACATCTAGACAATCAGACAATGGGGTAGGAAAGACGGAGCTAAAACCAGGGCTGAATTTCATTTACAGATGACTTAAGGTCCTACTCAATTACTAGGAATGGACTAAACATTCGCCTCTAAGCTTTCCAGTAAGCAACATAACAGGAACAATATCAGTGCAATAGGCCTCAGAGTCCATGAGAAATAAAGTAAACAGTTGCTTAGGGAAAGCAGAGCTGCTTCAGGTAAGGAATTCAGAGAGAGTTTTCCTTTGAGTCTTCATAAGGAAGACACTCTTTGATGTAGGGCACAGCATTAACTACATTCTTATGCAAGTTTTAAAGGCTAAATCTTATAAAATCTTTTAATATAGGCCATAACACCAAGCAGCAAAAATAGAGAACTAGAGGATGGGGAGATGGAATTTGCTGTGTTTGGAAACTAATACGATTATTGGTTTTCTGTGTTCTCACTTAATCCAGGGTTTTAAGGAATCTAGACAAAAATCAGGATTGATGTTTTTCATTAGTGCGTTTTCTTACAACAAAACCTCTTGAACGCTCTGGGTGGTGAGGAGTTTGGGTTGCCCTTGGCTTGTGATGAATTTCCCAGGGAGCTATGCGCTTCTCACCTGAGCAAACCACCAGGAAAAGTTTCGGGATAGTCCTGGAGGCAGGGAAATTTCCTATGGGTGTTTATTCAGCTGTAGTCCTATAATCAGCCTTTCACATAATTTGATAAAACTGACCAATGCGAAATAAAACTGTTAATAAGACCCCAAACTCTTCAGACAAAATGGATTCTCTATGGCTAACAGAAACACCCAAATTAAAATAATGGAAGCCCAGTGGCCAGAGTTAGAGAAGGGTGGTCACATGCCTTTTGTTTCTGAAGAGGGCAGTTCCAAACAAACATGCTGTCTGTGCCTCTGAGCTAAGATAGTTCTTGTAAAGGGAGCTGAGGCACCATGGCTGGAAATCTCCCACCAGCCTGACATGGCATCCAACAGACACTTATGATTTGGGGTTTAGAAACTACCCAGTCAGGAGTCAGTTATTTTCAACCGATCAGAATCCAATGTGTTCAAATTCTTCATTTACATATACAGACCTGATTGAAGACTGTGACGGGAATTCTCCTTATTCAGGCCAGACCCTTTCTTTGTTCTCCAGAACATGCTTTTGTTTTCCACCAGAGCTTGCATCTTCCCGATATCTAGATTGTTTTCTATTTAATAAAAAATAAAGTTCTCAACTTTTCCTCCACAGATCTCATGGTTTTTTGTTAGTACCTCAAATATATGTGTACAAAGGTGGAAAAAGCAAAATTCCAGGGCATTAGCTGGGGTTAAAGTCTCTATGTTTTCACCCATCAGATTTAGGCTTCATTCCCCAGAACTCACTTCCTTTTAACCAAGTGCATGCTTTCCCTCACTCATATACTTGAGTGATTTCATCAGGCGAAAGGAAGATTATAATGAACATCTCAAACTTTGTACAATTTGAGGAAGTCCTTTTCAATATTTGCTTCTGTTTCCATCTTGCCAACCCAGGTCAGGCTGGCCTGACTTCCTTCCCCCTTTCCTTTCTTCCTTGTTTACTTCTCATTTATTTTTTGTTGCTGTTGGGTAATTTAGGTGTAAGTGTAATAGTCCTTATCACACTTCATACTAGAGAAATGGAGTTCATGATTTCTGGGTGTGGGGCAAGGATTTTATATTAAAAATCATCCAATGATTGGAGGCAAGAAGGAAAATCTCTTCTTTGGCACCTCCTAAGAAAATCTTCGAAACATTTTCAGGGAGCTGCGTGTCTCCAATGGAAACTGAAAGTACTTCATTTGTTTTATTTTCTTCAGTTGTGGTAGATGGAAAAATAGTCACAGTTCTATGCACCTCCACTCATCAAAAGACAGTGTCAGTTTCCCCATTCACTGACCCTGAGTTTTACCAGGTTTGGCCAATAGAAGTCAGAGGAAGTGACAGGTACCAGTTACAAGTTTGGGCTGCAAGTTCCACAACCCCTTTTAGAAATCAGTTGAACCACGGTGTGAAAAAGGCCAGGTTAGCCTGCTGGAGAATGAGGCCCAGTTGCTCCCATCATCTCAGATGACAGCCAACCAACCACCAGTCACATGACTGAGGTCATCTTGGACCAGCCAAATTCCAAACAACCTTTCCAGTAGACCTCAGACACATGAACAAACCCAACTAAGATCAACCAACCAACCCTAGACAGGTCTGCAGAGTTGCCCAGTAACACACAGAATCACGACCAATAATAAATGTATACTGTTTGAAGTTGCCACATTGTTAGGTGGTTTGTTATGCCATAAAAGCTAACTGACACATCAACTCTGAAACCTCCTTGGTTTAATCAGGGTGCTGGCAGGTATGGGGCAACTGTGTCCAGGGTAGCATTACTTAGTCTCAGAATCATAATTAATTAAATTGCAAGTGACAGAAATCTAATAAAATCTGACTTACTTAAAAAGGGGAACTTATTGGTTCACAGAACCATGCTGCAGCAAGTACAAGAGTCAACTGGGGACTCTTGGTTGACGAGAGCCAGGAATGTGACCTGCATTGAAATTTGCTCTTTCAGATTCAGTGCAGTTGAGTGTGATGGAAACTCTTCTTTAGAAAAGAAAAAAGAAACATCATCCAGGGTAAGTTTACCATATATTCTTATGCAGGGAGGGTGAGGTTGATAAAAGATTTATTTTGTATGCTCTTTGCTAAGTGGCTCTGCTCTCTGGAAGATTCCCTTTGTCTCATGGTCTTTAGAGCTGACAGCAGAATAGGGCAGACCTCACCTGTTGAGGTCCATAGTGGAACTTGTTTGTCTCTCTCTCTCTCTTTTTTTTTTTTTTTTTTGAGATGGGGTTTCGTTCTTATTGCCCAGGCTGGAGTGCAGTGGCATGATCTTAGCTCACTGCAACCCCCGCCTCCCAGGTTCAAGTGATCCTCCTGCCTCAGCCTCCCAAGTAGCTGGGATTACAGGCACCTGCCACCACATCAGGCTAATTTTTGTATTTTTAGTAGAGACGGGGTTTCACCATGTTGGCCAGGCTGGTCTTGAACTCCTGACCTCGTGATCCACCCATCTCGGCCTCCCAAAGTGCTGGGATTACAGGAGTGAGCCACCACGCCCTGCCAGAATTTATTTTTCTTTCTGGGTGCCTGAAATCTGAATCACCTTCCTATATTTTGGGGATCCTCTACCCACTGTGGCAGAACCTGGCCCCCATTATGTAAATGGGAAAGCCCGGATAGCACCTTCCCAGCCTCCCTTGCAGCTGGGGCCTAGTCAATGTGACTTGCCTCTGCCAATCAGGCATCTGCCCTCAGCTTGCAGGGCACCTGTGATGTGAGGTGGCCATGGCTGCTGGGAACCCATTCTGTGATGATGGTGGTCTTGGGCAGCTGTCCCTGGGTTCTGTGCGGGGTCAGCAGCAGAGTTTCTAAGGAAAACACCCAGTGTTCAGTGTCAGAGGTGCATCTTCAGCCAAACCAGCAGCTGAAGCAGAGATGCTTCCACCAGACCAGTTTTCAGGCTGCTGAGGGCTGCACTGCCTCCTAGCCTGGCTCCCCTGTCTTCTTCAAGATTCACAGAGCTTTCCAGCACCATTTTAACACATGTTTGTTTGTTTGTTTATATTCCCCAGTCATTAGCTATTGCATGCAACTATGAAGCCAGGATAAAACCACACAGCATCTCAGCCCAGGTCTGTGCTGGTGCGAGCCCTGAAGCTGAACTCAGATCGGGCATTCACAGGCATGGGGATTTTCCTGTAACATGATCCCTTTGAACTTTGCATATTTATTTTGTCTTGAGTGACTGTGGGCTCACAACCAATGTGAAAAATTGAGTCATGTCATGATTGCTGAACCTTTGCTTACACCCTGAAGCACAGAATCCAGCCCCGTGACTCAGCAAGGTGGACAGCTGTCAGGTCCAAGTATCTTTGCATCCATGGTCATGACCTGAGGAACACTGTGTGCACCAGAATCTTACTCTTTTCTATCTGCTCTCCATGGCCCCATTTGAACTAATTTGTTTCTTATGGCATCTTGTTAAAACTCAAAAGCAGCAGTACAAAAAAATGAGAAAACTTTAAAATGTCTTTTTCAAAAATCCAAGATTGTCCAGTGTTCTTATTACTCACTTTTTGTGTAACAAATCTCTCTCCAGTTTAGTGGCTTAAAATATAATTTATTATCTGTCATGATTTGGTTCAACTGACGAATTCTCATGTGGGGTCTCTCAGGTTATTGCATTTACATATTGGCTAAGAGAAGAAGCATCTTAAGGCTCAGTGGGGCTGGAAGTTCAAGGTGGCTTCTTCTCTCTCATGTCAGGTGCCCAGCTAAGACGGCTGACTGGCAGGAGCTGGCCATCAGATCTCTCTTTCCATGCAGCCTCTTGAAGTGACCACCTTGGGCTTTCTCACGGCCTGGCTGTTGGATTTAGGGGAGAGCTTTCAGATCCAGCACAGTGCCACTTCCACCATATTTTATTGTTCAAAGCAATCCCAGAGTCTCCCCAGATTCAAGGGCAGAATAACATAGATCCCACATTTCAATGGAAGGAATATCAATGAATTTGTAGCTATCTTTATTCCTCTACTTGTTGGTGAGAGTTGAAGTCCCAAGAGAAAAACCTGTTATCTGTTGTTTTAACTTGGATTTCCCCAGAAAGGGATACTGAGGCAAAGATTGTGAGTTCAGTGTTACCTGTGGAAACACTAGCAGGGTAGTGAGACAGAGGAGGGAAGAGATCCAGTGAAAGGTACATTACCAAGCAGGTGACTGAGTATAGGAGACTGGGCTAATCCCAGTAGGGAACTCGGACGATATGTGGATATGTGCAGCTATGATGACAGAGGTATGTGGGAACTGGGATTGTCCACTGCTGCTTCCAGATGTTAACTCCCTGGCACTTCCGGCCACTCTGGCATGTGTGTTCAGAGAAGATTCTGGGAGCTTTTCAGGTGGAGAGAAGGCAGACTTAGAGCTGGAAGCCTTCGGTTGACAGCATTGGGTTGGGGCATGTTGATGGGCCACCGGCCATGTCTACACCCTAGTGGCTTCTCTACCAAAAAAGGGGCCAGAGGGACGTATGCCACTCCTTAACGTTTTTCTTCCTTCCCTTTGTGACTTTGTTCTCCCCTTTTGGAAACTATCACTTGGGATTCTCCAGTTTCACCATTTATTGTTTCTACCACAGAACTTGTTGGCTATAAGTTACAGACCCAAAGGCAGACCTGCCTATGATTAAAAATAGGGAAATATTGGTTTATGTCTCCAAATCATAGTAAGGCAAGAGATAGAAGAAGGCATCAGGGACAGCTGGGTCCAGAAATCAGTTACTGTCAGGCCTCTTACTCTTTCTGTCTCTTATTCTCACTTTTCTGCACTTCTGCAGTACTCTCAGACCTGCTTCTCCACAGTATGGAAATGTGTTTGAGGGCCTCTCAGGGCTCATATCATCCAAGCCTTGCTACCAAAAATGAATTTGAAGTTTCAAGTTTTAAAATTCTGTGGAATAACTCAGACTGACACAGCATGGCTCACTTACCCAGCTCTGAAATCAATGGAAGGCAGGGGTGGGAGAGGAGTGAATTATGAATGATAGTTTTCCTTGGAACTCTGCCATTGCAGGGGCTTGGGGGCACTATTTCCAAAAATAAGGGAGGTACCTTACCTGGAGTGGTGGCCGTGATCATCAGAGGAGCTTTCGTCTTTAGACGAGTGGCTTATCAGAAAACCTTTCTCAAACTCTAGTGGGTCCCATCAGACCTCCTGGCCATCCTCTGGAGGGTGAAGCAGAGTGAATAAAAGCTCAAAAGTATCCAAGAGAAAATACATGTTTGAGAAGATGGCCTGTTTGTTGACCAGGGCAAAAGTTTCTTCACAGCTTCATCCTCCACCTTTCCCACCTTCAAAGCCAACTTGACTCTTTATGTAAGAAAAGTGTGGAGTCCCCTGCTTGAGGAGTGGGTCATTTGTAAGGGGGAAATCTGCATAGGGCCCTAATTGTGCCCTCACCCTCTAGGGAGGCTGTTGGGGACTTCCTGGCTCACAGCAGCCCCTCCCTCTTTCAGCAATGCCCCCACTGGGCTCTCAATGAGGGCAGTCATGTGACATCATGCAGGACCCTAAGTGGTAGTTGATTGACCCAAGGAGGGACTCATGACCCAAGCTGGGTCTATCAGATTCTCTTTCTTGGAAAATTTGAATTTTGGAATCTGAACAAGATGAAAACTGTGAGTTTTGGCAGTCAACATGCATCCCAGCTAAGTTTTTCTATTATGTATTGGCTACATATTGTGAACAAATCCCCACTCCAGGCATGCTGGAGAGAAATGGTTTTTTCACCCAACTTTGAGGTCTTGAGTTTCTTGAGTGAAAGGGATGCTTGGAATGTATGAGAAAGGATGCTAAAGAGGCGGAGAAAGACGATCAAGTGGGGTGGACTATGTAAAGAATTGAAGAGATTCTGGAACCTTAGATAGGGATACTCCATCATGTTTCCTGTTACTAAGGACTCAAATAAATTGAGAACTGAGTGACCACTGGCACTTGGCGACTTGGTCAGAACAAGTTCTGCTCCACTGGTACCTGCGTTCTCCTTTCCTCACAGGACTGCACTTGCTCAGTGGACTTTTGAGCAAAGCATGGTGGCAGGTACAGACCACAGCCCTGGGCTCCAGAGCCTGCCTTTCCCTTCACCTGGATATCACCCTAAAGTTCCATTTTTCCAGACAGAGCAACCTGGCTTGAGCTCCATCTTCAGCACAATAATGTAAGTGGACTCATCATCCCATGTGCCTCTCCCTGGGATCCTCAACTATTCTCAGAGATGGCCCCAGCAGCCTGGCTGGCCCAGTGTGACTCTTGCCCTGCAGTCATATGTGTTTGAGTCTAGGCTAGTCATGTGACCTAAGCCTGGCCTGTCATATCCTCTTTAGCAGAAATTTTAATATGAAGAACTAACTGAGGCAGGCACTGGGGTGGCTGGAGCATAGCTAAGCTGATGGCAGCATTTGGAGGGAAGAGTTTCCTTTCTCTGCTGAGCTTTCTGGTTGCTTCCCACCTCACTGGGGTGCTCAGTTCTTCCTGGAAATCATGAGGTGTCCATTCACCTTTTGGTAGATCCTATTTGTTGCTTAGATATTGCAGTTAAAGTTAAGCAGTTGGTTTCCATTGGTTGCAGAAAACAGAACTTCAGTGATTATACTCACTTGCCTTTTTACCCCAAATTATGAGGACACTTAAGTCCTTTACATTGAGTCACAAGCAGAAGGAAAGAGGAGGCTGGCGATGAGTGACAGGTTTTCTTTGGAGGGATAGGAGGATACTAGTGACTCCTTAATTCAAACATTTGGAAATTCCCATTTTGTAGCAGCAAAGCTCAACCTAAATAACTTTTTGGACATTTCAAGAAACTCTAAATAATGCAGAACAATAAGATGCTTTGTTTCTAACCAACACTCAATCTTGCAAAGCCTGGTGTTCAAAAGAGATCAGTGAGATTTAAGAGTTTTAGCTGAACTCTGGATCTATACAATTTTGAACGTCAGAAATTTCAATCCTTTCTGACCTTCTAAAAAGAATATCCATCTGGGACCATTCAGCAAAGAAAATGAAATTCTAGCCTCCAGGCAGTTCTGCATCTGCAGGCATAAGAAGCATTTTTCCTAACCATTGTGCTTTCTTGGGTGGCTTCGAGCCCCCATGCCCCAGGACTGTCTAGCTGCGCCGAGTCAGCCTGGAGCGTGCTCCTTGTTCCACCTGAAGCCACGCAGGCAAAGGCTGCAGCATGAGGCTTCCCAAGCTGTGTTCAGATGCTGTGTGTTTCCTCCCATCTCATCTACAGGTCAAGCTCAGGTAAGATGAAGGCCCTGCCCTTTGCAGGGACCTTGTGAGATGCAGGAGCAGCTTCCGCAGAGAGATACAGACACTGAGGGCCCGTGTAGCTGAAGCCTCGGAAGCTGGTCCACCATGTTCTGCCAGAACAGGGGAATCATCATCCTTAGAACCACCCGGAAGCATGAGTTGTCAGATGGAGACAGGGCCTCATAAATCATCCAGCACAAACCCCTGGTTGGACAGCAGGTAGGGTGGCAGCCCTGACACTCACAAGGATTGCCTGGGGCTGCAGCTTATTAGTGGTACCTCGAAGCAGCTGGAATCTGGGTGCCCCTGGAGATCTTTCCACACCTGCTGGCTTCTTTCATGGTGCTGTTTGCCTGCTGGTGCCTGGTGAGGGCCCTTGGTGAGGGCAAACGGGGGCTCCTTATTCCTTTCCACTCTGTGTGAATTGATTTTCCCAACTAAGCCCCAAGTTCCAGTAACTTACTGAGTTGATGGAGTCACTGGCTATTTTAAACTATCATTTTCATCTGAAGCATTTCGCTCTTTAAACTGACATTTAAATACATATTCAGACGTGGGCAGCCTTCCCTTAGTGCCCAGGAGCCGGGCTGGACCCATGCATAGATGCTCCTTCTTTGCCCCCATACTGGAAACCACGAGACACACACTCCATGCCTGCTGAGAGGTGAGGAAAACAACTCCAGAGAGTGTCAGAAATGCACATGCAGACACACACAGGACCGGGTCCCCTCGGTTGAAGTCAGCTCCTTTAGAGCAGATGCAGGAGTGCTGGGATCTGGCGGGGACACAGGACAAAGATGGCCTCTCTGTTGTAGTCAGGGGTCATCCACAGGGAGCAGCCTATGCCAGTGCCCTGGGGTGGGAAGGGATGTGGCCTGTCCTAGGAATAAGGGGAAGCCTGCGGACTCAGTGCCAGCGAGCTGGGCACTGACTGGATAAGGCTGTGAGGTAGCCAGAAGCTAGTCTAGGAAGGCCCTGCAGACAGGACATGGGCTGTCTTAGAGCCGAGGTCAGCACCCCTCTCCTCTCACCTCCTAAGCACGCTGCTCCTCTGCAACTTCCTATGCTGAATGTGTCTCCCCTGCAGGCCTCTCAGCACATGGCCTGAAGTTAGGGTGCAGTGGCTCTTCTCTCTCCTCATTGCCACTTCCACACCACTCTCCCTCTTTCTTAAAATCCCAGCCGTGAGGCTCAGGACATGAGCCATCCCACCTGCTGCCCCTCCTTAGGCAGTTGTCTATAGACCTTTTCCTTTATTCCTTGGAGGTTTCAGCTTCCCTGACAATCCAGTTCTCCACATGGAAGACCACGCAGAGGCTCTGTCCAGTGCCCTAGCCTCACAGCTCCTGGTTACCACCTCCATAACAAAGCCTTGCCCTCCACTCACCACAGCCACTCATGCTGCCCAACCCCCCAGACTTTGTCATTAGCAAACAAAACAGCGAAACTTCTATCATCTGGACTCAAAGCAGCCCTCATCCTTACCACCTCTTATCTTAATACAATTTAATAGTTGCAGAAAAAAGTCCTCCACGCCAAAATTAAAAAAAAGAAAAATTAGTTGTACACACGCAGGGCAAGGTAGATTTGGCTAAACAGAAATCTAAATGACATAAGCTGAAATAAGCAAAGGTTGTGTTAATGGAAATGTTCAGTATTGGAGCAAAGACAGAAATCCTGCTGTAGTGGAACTGGAGAGGCCGGGTCACAGCACCATACCTGTTTTCTGGTAAGACTATTGAGGTGAATCCTCTTCAGGAATGTTGGAAGTGAAGACGTCCAGGATACCTGGTGGGTGAGGTGAGTTGATCCTGGAGAAATGTAGTCTCAGTGGCAATGTTGGTCCTGAGGCCATTGGGCATACTGTTAACAAAAATTCTGATCTTTGACCAACTCATTTCTCATAAAAACCTACTTTTTATGAGAAGTTTGTAACTTCAGAACAAAAGTCTAAAGATTTGGTAGCTTTAATTGCTTTTGCCCATGACTACCATAAGGGCCCCTTGGGTTCACTACAGGCCTCACCCTGTACCCTCCCCCACCTCTACCCAACTCACTCCTGTTTTCTCCTCAGTCTACTCCAATTGAGTATCCATGCCTTCCATTCAACCAAAACTGCCCATTTCAAGGTTACTATTGATGGCCACACTGCAAAATACAGAGCTGAATGCTCAGTTCTCACCTACTTGAAGTTCCTGCAATGTTTTTGTTGTACTTGAGCCAACTAGCAATTATTATATGCAATTGCTCCCAGTGTGAGGAAGGCAATGGGAAGAGATAACCAAGAAGTACAAAACACTTTTTGCTAACTAACCACACATGTATTCTCATTTAACAAGTTAATTAAGCAATTAATAGATAAAGCAATTAGGGTTAATTCAGCAGTCAAGCCATTATGTGAGCTAGCTTCCTGTCTTGGAGCTAATTTCCTGGGTTAGAAGGGCAGCACTGCCTCCTCCGGGGATTCATCCAGTTGGTCAGGCTCTCCTAAGGCCTCCAGCCTCCTGGCTACCCACCGCCAACATGGAATTGACTTCTGCTGGATGATACCTTCATTACATCTCCTCAAGAAAATCACATAGTGATGACTCTGTGCCCTCCTGAGAGGTGCCTGGAGACCAAAGCTTGTCTTGGTATTTTGGTTGCAGACTGAGTTTTTGTATTAAATATTTGCTGCTTTGGATTTTCTGTTTGTTTGTTTTTGTTTTTTTTTACAACGTTTTTTATCCTTGTAGAGACTCAGGGTGAAATGTCGGAATGATGGACTACGCGTCTCTTCTTCCACACTCGCAGCCAATCTATGAGCAAATTTAGAACCTCTCCTTTCAGCACAGCTCTGGATTGTGGCCACTCCTCAGAGCCTTCACCACCTCCACATGGGTCCAGCAAGGCCATCTTTTTCGGGGCGATGGCAAAGACCTCCCAGCTGCTTTCTCTCGCCACCCTTGCCACCCTTTCCTCCCAGTCATGCCAGGGTGGGCTTTTGTAATATGAATTTTAGAGTTCACTCCCCTGTTCAAAACCCCATTCCAGGGTAAAAGCTAAAGTCCCCCCATCTGCTTCCACCCAGGGTGACTCTCCAACCCTCCTTCACACCCCTTTCTCACTCTGTTTCAGCCATACTGACCTCTGTGCCTCGCAGCCTTTGCCCTTTGCCCTCTTGGCTTCCTCTGCCGAGAATGTCCCCACCAGCCCTCAGCCTGGCTCCTGTTCTCTCTGCCTTCTTTCCACACACCCATCTCTTCCTTCCCATTTGCCCTGCTGGGTTCTCCCACAGCACCCACTTTCTCAGCCCCATGCACTTTACTGAGCCATTTGTTATCTGTTGCCCCCACTGTAATATCAGCTTCACACGTGAGGGGATTTTTGTCTTTTTTCCCCTACTTTTGCATTCCCCAAGAAAGTAACAGTGTCAGATACACAGTAGGTGTTCCAAGGTGCCCGTTGAATGAATGGGGAATGAGTCTAGCTGTTTGGTGTGTTCCTTGTGAGTCTTCTCTTTGTGTTTGAATATGTTACCAAATCATGGCAAGGATAAAGTCTGTGTCTTTTAAGCACTGGTGTTCCCTTTCGTATCTGATCATTCATCCCATAGAATTTGGTGTAGGTAATCACTTGTTTCCATGAAATCTGTCCCAATATGGCAACACTGAATTCTCAAATGGTTTTCTACCAACTGACTAGGAGAGATATACTAAATATCATACTAAATTTTAGCTTATTTGCTTTGTGTCATATGTAAAAGCCAAAGTAGTTTAAACCTAGTCAAACAAAATCCAACCTCTGTTCGTGTTTTCTTCTACTAATTTCAATGTAGTCCTTGGTAATAATTAGCTGTACTAATTGAAGACTTTCAGGAGACTTGATGGTTAAGTCCTGGTGTCCCACATAGCTGACCTAGCATAGCAATGGCTATGGTGGATTTGACACAGAGTGTGGGCTTGGGGCTAGAAACAACGTGTGGCTGCTGGCTTCATTTCCTTACTATTAATGAATGGGCTGTGGCTGAACCTGGCATTTGTGGAGACAATAGGCACAGGCTTTCTCCGTGGCAGTGGCTACCACCAGGGCATCTTGGAGAGGCATATCATGTTTCAGAGTCCTCCAAAGCCAGCTCAGGAGGGTGCATGAGGGGCAGAAGAAGGAGGGGCCCATGCTGCCATCACCATCACCCACCAAGTGACACAGATTCATTGTCACTGTAGACAAGTGCCATGGATATGCAATTACATAGACAATGGGGGTACAGGGAACTCCGGAGCCAGTGGTGGCTGCAGCTGAATGCACTACCCAACCTGCCGTGCTCTGGTGGGGCTTCTCTGAGGGGACCTCATTTGATGGCACCGTCTCCCTCACTGGCGCCCTATCAAGAGAGTACACTAGCTTCAATCACAGGTCTCTTGATCTGGGCAAAGTCGTCCCACACAAAGTACTTGATTCCCGAGATGCAGAATATTGCATGACACATGGAGGCCACACTATGTGATGCCCTGATGAACGCAGAGAGCTCTGGAGGAGAAGAACTGGAGGTCAGAAACAGAAGCTATTTGCTTTCTGCCTGGGTGTGCTTCTTCCATTACCCTGACTGATGGGGTGATTGTTCCTTTATTTTAAACATGACTTGAAAGCATCAACCCAAGCCAATGCCAGAAATCTGTTCCTGGGCAAATGACAGAAGAATCACTCTAGTGAAAATGTTTAGTTTGTCATGAATCTAAAGCTGTGGTTCTTGAGGTATTTTGGAAATCTGTGAGGTCATCTTTGCTTGACACTGTGATTGTCAGAGCCCTGCTGGTGTTTATAGGCAAAGATCAATGACAATAAATGTCTTGCAATGCACAGGACAGGATAATAACCAATAGCTGTCATAGCAGGAAATGCCGAATTCTCAAGGGCTTAGTACAGCACTGATTTATTTCTTGCTCGAAAGGAGTCGAAGCAGGTCTAGCAGCCAATCACATCTTGTACAGCTCCATCTGGAACACACGGACTTGCAGATCCCTGTGGATCCTTGTTGGGGTCTGTGGGTCCCTGTGGCAGGAACCATGGAGCAATGGAGGAAGGGTACCTGCTCTCACTTGCTTCAGCCCTGAAGTCCCGTAGATCACTGGCCACTGCCATAGACCATCCACAGGCCAGATTGAGTCACGTGGCCACAACCTGCCAGCAAGGGAAGCTGGGTGGCTGGAGGAGCAAAAGTGGTATCGGAGGAGCCCCGTCTCTGATGACATCTCCCATGGTGAAGGGTTATACCACATCCCACTGCACTCCCTGGGGTCCTGATTCTTGCCAAGGAGGAATTCGCTCAGTGCTGGGCACATAGCAGGCATAAAAAAACAGGAAAAATAAACCGTTGATTGCGGGGGCAAATGCTTTATCTCTTACAGGTCTGTTTTATCAACCTAACCAAAGGACTGATTTTTAAAGTTAAGCAGATTCTTTCTTACATTTTAAGATAGCTTTTGTCTTGGGTGGTGAAATTTTAGCTTAGCCACTGGAAATATATTGCTATCTGAAGCCCTGGAAACCTATATAAACGTCATTTTTAATTTTAACTTTTGACAGATGAGCTCCATTTCTAACACTTTGAACTCTGAACTGATGGCCTTTGGTGTTTTGCGTGTCGGTGGGGTGTCTTTTGTTTTTTTGTTTTGTTTTGTTTTTTTGTTTTGCAACCACCTAATTATAGAATAAATATGCTTGCCTTTTCTTTATTGCCCTCATCAGAGCAATGGTAGGATTTAATTATCTAGAGAAAGATCAAGGTTTTATGTTTAGCTGCAGCACTTGGTACAAAAGTACTTCATTCTTATGCCTGAAAATTTGAAGTTCAAGCCAGAACAAAGAAATAGAATCTGTGTAGAGGCAAGAAGATGGCCTGAGCTCCACATTTTGATGCTGATGCACTTTATTCATAGAATTACACCTGCCTTAGATTGGGGCAAGTTTTAGTTCAAAGACAGATCTAACGTGCTCATTTATCATGGTCCTTAGAACATGAGCTGGAGGCTGCAAGCTAAGAGAAACACCAACAGCAGCAAGCATCAGCAGAACATAGGGTGTGGAGATGGCAGAAAATGCCAGAAACTGCTTCAACGGCCTCTGAATGCAAGGTCGAGTACCTACTCATGCCTTAATAGGTTCTGTATAATGTATGGCTGTATGACAATACTGAATAATACCTGATGCTTGTAATTATGATCTTGAGTTGTTAGGAAAACAATGATTGTATTTAGAAACATTTAGTTAAGTAGGCAGATAAAGGTATTACATATTTTAGAAAAAAGTTATTTAATATGCTTACTTGTAGGTTGTGCATTAAAATAAGTTTACATCATCTAGAACATTTCGTTCTCTGCTGATGCTGAATATGATATTTCATGACTCGGTTTTGCTATTAATAAAATAAAAACTGGGCTGATGGTATCTGGTCTCTATCCTTCTCTATATGACAGTGTGGCTTCAGTGACCCCATAAAGGCCCAGGGAAAGCAGACTTGCTCTGCACACTGATGACGTTGAATCTCGTACTGCTGGTGATGCTTTAGAGTGGTAGTTCTCTAGTGGAGCAGGGGGCTGAAATGGGGTGGTGGCCCCAGATCTCCTGGGATCTCTCTGGCCAGCTCTGCGTGCCTCTTTTCCAGCTTTGCCTCTAACAGCTGTACTTGTAGTGTCCTTCAAGGACTTCCATTGGACTACTTCATCCACAGGAACTCACAGGGCTGGAGGTGTCTTGGAGTTCCTGTCCCCTGGGGCAGCCTGCAATCCATGCCTGATGGTGCAGAAGTGGGAAAGCCCAGATTCTTTGCTTGGGAAGGGGAGACACAGAGTTGCGATTTATGCTGCAGAGCTCCCTGCCCCTTCAGGCTGAGCTGGAGACTGCCTGCCTTTGCCCAGCGCTGTGCTGTGCTCTTGCTTCCATAGCAGGCCTGCTTCCCACCCTTTTCTGGATTCTCATCGTATTCTTCCCAAATCAGTCACATGCAGGCAAATACTCATCTTAGTATCTGCTCATGGGGAACCTGACCTCAGACAGGAAGGAAGCAGATGACTAACTGCAGGAGCTGAGTTCACAATTGTACTCACAAAGGCAGGGCCATGTTCTCTGCTTCATTTTAATGAATTCAAATTCCCTAAAAGATTAGTCTTAAGCCCAGAGTCCCATCTCATTTCTAGAAAACAAAGAACAGCTTGGAGAAGGCATCTGGTAGAGGTTGCAGGGGCTGTAGCCTTGTGACTCTGCTGGGTCTTGAGCCTGTCTGATTCCCACAGCAGGCAGAGGACAGCTGCAGGCCCTGATTTCAGGGTCAAGATCAGTCCAACAGATGTGCGAGTCCATACATACCTCAAGACTTTCAACTTAAGAATGTTGGCATTTCCAAGCTTTCTGATCATGTGACCAACCAATAAACGTTGTAAATATATGTGTGTACTTATACATGTACTAATGTCTCGTGTACTGTGTACATACATATTACTAATATGTACATTTGAAGCTATGCAAGAATATTAATTCATATAATATGAGGACACTTTAAATACTCAATTTGTCAATGACAAAAAATTTTAGCAAAAATAGTTTAGTGGAGATAACAGAATCAAATATGCTTCAAAATGCTTGAGGATTGTTTTAAATATTTTGTAATATAGAAATTTTATTTATTTTGATATCCGGCTTTAAGGGCTGCCATAGCAGATACAACTGGCAGATACAAAGTGTCACTTAGGCACTCTAAATCCTATTTCCATTTTTCAATCTCCTTTGCCAATTATGTAAATTTGTATACAATGCTGTAAATTTTCATTTTCTTTATTGTTTTTAATGATTCACTTCATAACCTATGGAAACTTTTTTTTCCTTCAAATTTGAATAGTGCACAGATGAGAGTGATGTTGAGGTGACATATTTGTATTCTTCTTAATAAAATTATGTGACAATGAAAATATTTTCACGTTTATTTTCATGATGTTTTCTTCTTACTGTGAGTATCTTTGAAAAATAATTTTCTTTCCCCACTCATTGTCAAAGCACTATGCATACCTTGAAAGGATGGATTAGGTATATTAAATCTACTGGGGCATACACTGCAGAGAGCTGATTGTAGCCTAAGTTGGCAGCGTTTTTCTTTTTGATAACAAGAGTCCATCAGTGGTGGGAGCTTGTAGGAAGGGCAGACCTCCATTGTCCTGCTGAATATGTACAAGTTGCAAGAGCTTGTGTCCTTCTGCCAAGTGCTATGGGATGTGCCACAGCTCTCAGGAGGATCGGCCATGTGCCTCACCTCCCCAACGCTGTTTCCTTCCCTCCTTCATCTATCTCAAGCTAGAAAGAGAAGAAATCTTTGAATGACATGAGAGACTGCAGTTTTGAGTTAGATTGCACTGCACTTTTTTGCTTCAAAAAATGAGTCTGATGCAATAATTGAAAGTAACAGGAAATCGAATCTTCTTGAATTTTAGTCAAGGAATAGAAAAAGATGATCTGAAAAAGAATATTTATAAGCAGAAACTGAAGAAAAGTAAAGCAATTGCCCATTGGGGCCCACCAGCGTTCACCCTGTTAAATATACCTTTCATAATCATAAGCTTTATTATTGAGTATTTCATGTCAAGAGATTCAGAGTTTGATACTCCTCCAAAATTATCCTTTATAACACCCCAGAGATTTAAGTACTTGTTTTTCCTTTTCTTTCTTTCTTTTCTTTCTTCTTTCTTTTTCTTTCTTTCTTCTTTCTTTCTCCTTCCTTCCTTCCTTCCTTCCTTCCTTCCTTCCTTCCTTCCTTCCTTCCTTCCTTCCTTCCCTCCTTCTTATAGGGCCTTGCTCTGTCATCCAGGTTGGATTGCAGTGGTGTGATCACAGCTCACTGCAGCTTCGACCTCCTCAGCTCAAGTGATCCTCTTGCTTTGGTCTCCCACATAGCTGCGACGACAAGCATGTGCCAGCACATCCAGTTAACTTTTTGTTTGTTTGTTTGTTTTAGAGACAGGGCCTCTTTATGTTGCCCAGGCTGATCTCAAACTCCTGGGCTCAAGTGATCCTCCCACCTCAGCCTCCCAAAGTGCCAGGATTACAGGCATGAGCCACTGCACCTGGCCAGACTCTTGTGGTCGGAGCAGCTAAGCACAGAGAAACTCTGTCCTGCATGCCCAGGAATGTCTATAAGACCCATGAAAGATTCCACCTGGGTCTCAGCAGCAGGGATGGTTCTGAGGCCATGCCATGATGCCATGAGGCCTTTCATAATCTGCTCTGTCGTGAGGAGGAACAACGCTGTGTGTGCATCTCATAAATTGTTCTTCAGGGCTGTAGCTGCTGAGGTGGTTTCACAAGGCACCCTGAACCCTGTCTCCTCAAATGTACTTGCCAGCAAGGAAGACTGTAGAGAGAGCCACCCCGGCTCACTCCCGGACAGCGATGGGTTGCAGTCACCCCCACACCTGAACAAACATGGAATTTAGTGGAATGCTCACGTCGCTGCTTCCACTTCTTGGTTTTCCACTCGAATCAGTGCTTTATTTACCCTCTGCTTCTAACTTAGCCTGAGGATTTCAAGTTTTGAGACAGATTTCCAAGCAATTAAAACATTTACACACCGTAGCTTCTTTTTCTGAAGCACTGTAAACACTGAGCAGATTGAGAAACAAAACAACCCAATACCTCATGGCAATGATTCCAACGAGGAGGGAGAGGCCAGATGTGCATTTCATTGGGGAACTGCTCCGCTGCAGCTGAGACGTGCGCCTGGCTGGCGTCATGCAGTAGGATTTATTTTCAGGGCTAATGCAGCATTCACTAATTCCTCTCTTACCCCATTCTCAAGGAGCCTCTGAAAATAGCTTAATTTTGCCTGCTGAAGCCCAAATTAAAAGCAGGCTCATCAATTGCCTTGCCTCTCCCCTCCAAACCAGTCTCTGCCTACCATGTTACCATCCCTACAGTCACCCAGATTAGAAAGTGGAAGGTTGACTCTGTTCCTTGAGAGGAACTCCCTCCTGCATCTAACCACTTCCTAAGTATATCAGCTATTTTCTCCATGTTTAGCAGTGTTGTCATGAGTGGACACCACACACATACACTTGTGTGCACACACACATGCCACACACACACATGCATGCAAACACACACACACACACTTTAGGTTTTGGGGTGACAGGAGAAGTTTTGAGCAAAGAGACATTCTGAGCTTTCAATCCAAACCCCTCTTTTGTGAATTCTTCCTGCAAAACTCTCATATGTCTTTATGTCTCTATCCTTGATGACAGTGACTGTGTCACTATCCACAGCTCACTGAGCACTATTGGCCGAGATTACTTGTGCAAACCATTGTATCAATTGCATTGTAAACATCTTGAGGCCAGGGACTGGATCTTCTTGACATTTTGTACTTCCTTTTGCTCTAGGTCAGTGCTACAGGGATTGCAGGGGCTGAGTAATATTTTCCAGATGATATATTCGATCTACCCTTTGAGAATAAAGAAAACTTTTCACTTGCTGACAATCAAGTGAAACCAAGCCTGGTCTCTGACATCTTCTCTGTTCTCAGGAAGCCTCGAAGAAGCTGACGTCTCTGCAAGTGAAAGAGCTGATACCTGGTGAGACTTAACCCGTGCTAGGTGCTGAGCTGAGCAGGTACAGGGATGAACTTACTTCATCTTCAAACTAATCCCATAGTGTGTGCACAATTTTTATATAAGAAATGAAGGCTTAGACTTGCTCCAAGTTGCAGAGCACATAAGAAGCAGAGATGGCTCCTTGACTTCTACTTCCTTTGAGTAGATGGCCAGGTTGGCCTTTGAGCCTCAACACAGCATCCAGCAGCTTGAATTTCTGTTTCCATCCTGTTTCCTTACCCTGTGCCTGGTTAGTGGTGAGCAGCATCCTATTTAACAGCAAATGTTAACTAAATGAAAATGTATGAAACAGAATAAGACTTTGACAGCACCTGTCGTGACCTGGCTCATGGTTGCTCTGTGCATCATGCTGGGTTTCTGAAGCGCTGTCCTCCATGCCAGGAAGATTACTCTGTGTGCACAAGCTGGATGCTATTCCTTGTTGCAGGCTCTTTTGGTGTCCCCTCCATAAGCCTCTGGCACTTGCAGTTTCCATCCACCCAGACCAGATGGTTTCCAGCATCCCTCATCTGCTGCTGCTCACCTAAGAGCAGGTGCAGGCTGCCTGAGGTGGCTATGGGCCAGGTGCCAAGGGGGTGGTGTCCCTGGGAGCAGCCATCAACTGGTGACCAAGAGAGCTTCATGAATAAAGATGCCAGTTCTCCCACCCTTCAGCTGCAGTGACACAGAAGCCCGTGCTGTCTCCCAGGAACCCTTGGCAAGACTGCCATTCTCTGCTCAGGGAGGCTCCTGGTTACCTTCTCAGGTCCTTGACTCACTGCCCCTGCCCCAGCAGTGTTCCTGGGGTCACTACCTGCATGCACATCCTGTCTCAGAATACCCTACTGGAGGCCCGGGAAAGGCCCCAGGTCCCAACAGGGCTGAATATTCCTGTTTGGACCATTTGTGGGAGCACTGAGAGCACCATGGCTTTCCAGTGTCTGTATGGGTGTTTCCAGGGGCCAGCTTCAGGGCTCCCATACAAGAGGCTGGGAAACAAGCAATGAGGAGAAGCTGTCTGGGATCTGCAGGGGAGGGTCTGGGTTAATTTGATGAGAATCAGAATGAAAAAGATTCAGGGGGGGGACAATGCTTCAGCTCCTAAATGGCCAGGTTATCTCTCCTCGTTCATCCCTCCCTTCCACTGGCTCCCTCTCTCTCTCCTTCCCTCCTCACCTCTGTCTTTTTTACTCAGTTTCTTGGTCTCTCTCTCTCTCTCTCCCATCTGTCCTGGGACAGGATTTCCTTCATCCTCCTGTAAGTGCCCACATTACTCACTTTTTTACGCATGGGCCACCACACATTTAGATTCTTTATCTTCCTCTCCTTTAAAACAAATTCAGGTCATTTCAGAGACTAATCAAGGAGGATGGATGGGCTGATTCTCCACGTCAGGAGAGGCTGCTGCAGCACCTGTCCTCCCCGACTCCAGCCTGCCCCCTTCTCCTCCATTCATCTCCATTGGCAGGGTCTTTACGCTGCTCATGCACACATTTTGGCGCTCCTTGTAAAACTCAGAGAAGGGCATCCCTAATTTGCTGAACGCTGCAAATCTATAAACATGATTTGGGTGTAATGTGGCATGTGGCATGTTCAATCTCAGCCTGGTTTGAGCTGATTGTACTGGAACCATGTTCTAGTAACTTCTGCCTGGGGAAAAAAGTTGACACAGACTTGGGTGTCCCCATCGTTCTGTGGGCTCCTAGTAGCTTGGTTTTGCCATTCATAGATGTGGGTCTGCATCAAACTAATTTTGAGATGGAAATATTTTAATTATTTAAAAGGCCAGTGCAATTCATGAGTTATCTAAACAGTGCTTATCTGTGCATTATTCAAACTGACTTTAGATCTTCCTGATCAGGATAGTAACTTATCAAGTCAGTTATTTAAAATCTTTTGGTAAAGAAATACATTGTAGCCAGAGAAAACATCTAGTGATAGATCAGAAATGCTTTGTACAACTTCTGGAATTCAAGAATTGAACCACCACCTGTCTCATCCTGAGGGCGTGACCCTCAGCAACTCGTGTCACACTCATGTTTATTCAGTGCTCTTTAAATTTTCTTTTTGAACAACCTAATGTATTAGTATTTTCTCACATTGTTATAAAGAAATACCTGAGACAGGGCAATTTATAAAGAAAAGAGGTTTATGGCTTATGGTTCTACAGGCTTTACAAAAAGCATGACTGGCATCTGCTCAACTTCTGGGGAGCTTCTGGAGAGGTCTTAGGGAACTTTTTGGTAAAAGGCCAAGCTTCTGGGGAGGTTTCAGGGAGCAATTATGGCAAAAGGTGAAGGGGAAGCAAGCATGTCTTACATGGCCAGAGCAGAAGGAAGAGAGAGAGGGTGGGGGTGCTGCCCACTTTTCAATAACTCACTCACTATCACGAGAACAGCACCGAGGGCATGGTGCTAACTCATTCATGAGAACTTCGCTTCCATGATCCAATCACCTCTTACCAGGCCCTACCCTCAACACCAACCACTACAATTTGACATG
This sequence comes from Colobus angolensis palliatus, assembly GCF_000951035.1. Lineage (NCBI taxonomy): Eukaryota > Metazoa > Chordata > Mammalia > Primates > Cercopithecidae > Colobus > Colobus angolensis. Next base: position 1,775,065 of record NW_012116666.1, on the reverse strand, counting down.
AGATTTGATGGGGACACAGATCCAAACAGTATCACCTAATCTTTCTTTCTTCTTTAATGGCATTTAAAATTCCAAAATAAATGAAACACTGCTGAGTATGGATGCAGCTTCCCGTGAAGTGCCTATCTCTGTGTATTTTGAGATGCGTAATGTGTAAAACTTGGGGGAGGCTACCACTCACTCTGGCCTTCCCACATCCCTCATTTGGACAGGAGGATGGGCGTGAGCACAGTTGCAGGTTGGGGACTTGCCCTGTTTCGGGAGAACATCAGCCTGCCCACTCTATCCCACCGCCATGACAAACACAGGTAGTCTTCCCCAGTGCTGGCCCGATTGCCATGAAGACAACCAGACATGAGACGAGGCTTTAGTACAAATGTGCTTCCAATGACTTTCTTTACCTTTTTTACTCTGAGCCTCCTTTGGGGGGCTGGTTTTGAAGAAGAATTAATGCTTTAGAATCTTTGGTTCTAGCAAATGTAAAGAGTGACCGTTCCTTTTCGGAGCATGTTTAGAGGACGAAAGGGCTGTGAACAAGAAGATGCTTCCTGCCTCATCTCCCGGCTCTGCCCTGGAAGCTCCTTGCTTCAGGCTCAGCCCCCAGAGTCTCCGCCCTGTGGACAGCAGTGCATCTCCGGTCAAAGTCTTCACCCGTTACGCCTTTGAGAGCAGGGAGAGAAGATTCTCCGAGGAAGTGTGCCTTAGGCAGGGCCATGCTGCATCCTGTAACTAGTTACGAATCACTCGGAACAGGGCGACCACCCTGAGGTGTTAAAGCAACAACCCCTGTGAGTGGGAAAGAGAGCATCAATCCACTCTGGATTCTCTCCTCTCCCCAGCACGTGGCAGGGTTGTAGGACTCGCAATAAAGCCCAGCGCTCAGCCACTCCTGCACCGCACACTGCCGCCCAGAGGCTGGAGGCTGAGCAATAAACTGGAGGGTCAGGAAGGCTGCATGGCGGGTCCAGCCCTGCGGTGGATGCGCAGCTCTAACTGGGGAGAACCAGCCCGACTGCCAGTGGCGGAGATATGGGCAGAAGATGTTTCTCATCTTCAGAATAAGCCATTTATTATGCTCTGCACCTCAAATTTCCCGTAAATCCAATGGGAATGGTGCCTCCCCTTCCTATGGACTGTGCCGCCACAATGGGCATCCTCCGTCCACCTCACAGTGGTGTGACAGCCACGGACGGGGAGGCACCGGCCACCAGCCACCACCTTCACAAAAATGCCCCTTCCCCGTCTCCCTGTCCTGTCAGCCTCTCTGCCAGTGTCTGACCTGCAGGGGGTCTCTGGTGCTGTCCCAGAAGCCTGCTGCCTGTACCCACAGAAGCTACCAGGATAACCTGTCATGTAAGGGGGACCTGACCTTTCTCCAAAATAGTCACACTCCCTTCATTTCACCAGCCTCTGCCTGGCACCCCTGCAAGAGGTCACTCCCTGGGCCCTGACCTCTTGACCTGCTGGGGCATGGACAGGGCTCCGCTGCAGGGCGAGCACTGTGACTTCTAAGCTGGGTCGGTCCTCATCTGGTAGAAAGTGAGGAGCCCAACTAAGCTTCTGGGCAGCGGCTCTCACTTCTGCACACAGGTGGACTTGGAGGTCCCCTTCAAGCCAGATGAAGGGTGTTGTCAATCTGGTATCTTCTTCATTATATGGACAAATGAAAATTTGACTCATACACTCGGTGTTTGAAATGGTCATGATCTAGGGATATTTCAAAGCAGGAATTCTAGCTCCTTATGAAGACCAACAAAACTTAGCAATATTTTTAAAAACTCTAGGAAGCCTTTCTTGTTTTGAATTGTGTGGTTTCTGGTGAAATGCCAGAATGAGTTGGTTGTAAAATGTATTCAAAAGTAACTAAAGAAATTGCTTTTCTTTGGTATTATTGATTATAAAGTAAATTTTGAAGGTCATATTTCAAAATCATTGATTTTAGTTTTAGTACAATTGATCTGAGATCATTCTGACAACATTAGATAGAAAAATGAATGGCTAAATATTACCGTTCTTCATGACAATAAAACTTTTTTTTTTTTTTTTTTTTTTGAGATGGAGTCTCGCTCTGTTGCCTAGGCTGGAGTGCTGGAGTGCAGTGGCACAATCTCGGCTCACTGCAACCTCCACCTCCCAGGATCACACCATTCTCCTGCCTCAACCTCCCAAGTAGTTGGGACTACAGGTGCCTGCCACCACGCCCAGTTAATTTTTTATGACAATAAAACGTTTAAGAATTTAAGAACTGGCCGGGCGCGGTGGCTTAAGCTTGTAATCCCAGCACTTTGGGGGGCCGAGACGGGCGGATCACGAGGTCAGGAGATCAAGACCATCCTGGCGAACACAGTGAAACCCCGTCTCTACTAAAAAATATAAAAAACTAGCTGGGTGAGGTGGCGGGCACCTGTAGTCCCAGCTACTCAGGAGGCTGAGGCGGGAGAATGGCGTAAACCCGGGAGGCAGAACTTGCAGTGAGCTGAGATCCGGCCACTGCACTCCAGCCTGGGCCACAGAGCGAGACTCCCGTCTCAAAAAAAAAAAAAAAGAATTTAAGAAATAATATTTGTCCATTTTTCATTCTAGGAAAGCAGGCAACTACATCATTTAATTGGAGCATCAATTATTTAAGAAACTCACATATACATCTTCCGCTGTGTGTATCTCATATATACATATAAACATATACACAGAAAGAGATGAAATACCTCTGTTTTATGTTACTTTAATTTTTTTATCTGACAAGTTTGGAGACAATTCCCACTAACTAAGGCTGTAAAGGCTGTGTTTGGCTGAAGACATTTTTGGAACTATCAGGCTTGGGGTCTAGACAATGGAATTCTCATTCATGCTTAATCCCTTTCCCACTATGGCCAGGAAAGACTCAAGCCCTGCCATCATCCCGTGTTAATCTTGGTGATTTTCTCCACGTGATGATTAACGAGTGCATCAGTGGCCCTTAGCTGAGTAACTCTATCTGAAACTTACTTTCCCCCTGTGTAAAACATCTGCTTTAAAAGCCAAGACCGTGTTTGCATGGGGGAACCTCGTAAGTTTTAGAAAGAACAGCATAGTAAGTAACAGGCCTGTAGGTTCGGGGATTGTGAATTATATTCTGAGTTAATTGAAGCAAAAGAACAAGTAGGAGGTAAATATAGGTAAGAAGTTAAATATCAGAGCCCACCCATCAGAGAATATCTAAAGTAATTGTGGAGCAGAAATAACATGTTGATTGTTCCCTGGCATTTTGCATAATGCACTCTTTTTTTAAAAAAGTAAACTGTGCAGTAAGAGAAGGCTTGTTTGAGTCCCAGTGAGAGGGGAGCATGGCCTAATAAAGCATTTTCCAGCTGTTCTGGGTATATAGAGACAAGTAAAGAAGACCTCTGTGTAACAGTTAGAGTATGAATACTTCATTCGTGCTGGTCTCCTCAGCAGAGCCATGCACAGCAGACAATGTCTCCATGTCTCCAAATCTACCCACACTATGGTCTGCAGGATAAGTTTGCTTCAAATGCTCAGTCATCTGCAACAGCCCTTGCTTCTTTAACTCCTCCCAAGAGCATCCGGCCCCAGCTGGGGCCTGATCACAATCACCTCCACATCCTCCTACTGGGAGCACCATGGCTTTCCATGGCCTGTGGTCTCCTAAGCTGCAGCAGGTAACACACCCAACTTTGACTCCAGGTGTGGCCCTGGTGGTCTCTGGCTTGGGACATGGAGAGTCGTAAGCCTGAGCTGCCATTTTGGGGGCTCTGCTGGCAGGGCTAGCTCTCAGGAGATGAGTCTTGAGTATGATGGGGACAGTGGGAGCAGGAGCTTAAAATGTTAGACAGAAAAGCACTCAGGCTGCCTGAGGTGAGTGGGGAGGTGCATGTCGTGGATGAGCCATATCCGCCCTGAAAGAGGGAAGGGCCCTCACTGAGCCCCTACCTTATGCTACCCAACCTCCAAATGCACCCCCTACAGTGACAGTTCAACAATTATTTATTAAATGAAAGAGTCCCCACTGGATATATGCATTCATGTTGTACCCAGGGATAGTATTTACTGAGTATAACAGAGCTAACTTGTGGCCTCTGGCCCAGCCCCTCTTCCCTCCAAGGAGTATCCGTTGATTGGCCTGCATTCGTGGGCTCACTGATATTTTTAAAACTTCAAACAACTTCCTTTTGGGGCCATCACTGAACCATGATATGTAATTTCCCCAGGCATCTCACCAGACTATAAAACCAAATCACCCGTCTATGAACTTTGTCCATTTGTCCCTGGAGAACTAAAGTGAGATGCCTCACATTTTTCAGCGTATTATGAGCTAACACAAAAGTGTTAAAAAGTTGTTCCTATCTCTTAGAGAGGAAAAATCATACCAGTGCCAAAATTCCACAGGATTTCTTATTTTTCTAAAGCTTTATAACAACATTTCTATTAATTTATTTGCTGTTCAGGGTATGATAAAATCTATTGCTAGGAGGTGAGAATCTTCATCTACAGCTGGTACAAACATGATTAAGATGCTTTTTGTGTATTTTAATATATGACAAATCCATGACCCAGAAATTGCACTCATGGGAATCTGTACATTAGAAATGACACTATCAAGTTACAGCAATATTTTATTTTTAAGAATGTTACTACAGGTTTTGTCTTGAGCAGCAAAAACTGGAAACAAAGAAATATTCCCATTATTGGGGCAATGATGGAGTAACTCATGGTTTATCCACATCACAAAATTATGGAGTCATTAAAATAAAAGAAAAAACAGAGCAGTTCCACACACACAGGAAGTATATTGGAGAGGGTTGAAGAAGGCACAGCAGTGGGTATTGGGCACTACACTGTGGTCAGAGAAAGGAAGACCAAGGCCCTGTGCACAGACAGCCGCACAGGTATAGTGATGTGATCTCATACGTGTGCCAATGTGCCTGATGTCGTCAGAGTTGGAGAGATTTACAGCAGCCATGTGTGGCTGGGAGTGGTTACAAGCAAAAGGAGGAAATCAGACTACAAAGGGAAATAAAAATAAGCCAAGAAATTGTACTTTAGAAAAACTAGCATTTATACTTGAACCATTTCAGTTAAATTATGTGTGTATAGAAAAGGGATCTCTGTAGCCACTCATTAATGGGAGAGTCCATGACACACTGCCAAGTGAGAGGAAGCAGTTAGTGTATAAAGCATGCTCTATTTGGTTAAAAAATGAATGAACAGCCAAGCAGTCAAAACAATCTTGAAAAAGAAAAACAAAGTTGGAGGTCTCCTACCCCTTATTTCAAAACTTACTATAAAACTACAGTAACCAAAACAGCGTAAAGACAGACTTACAGCCTGTGAAATAGATAGGGAGCCCAGAATTAGCCCTCACATGGAGGGTCAAATGATTTTCCACAAGGGTGTCAGGTTCATTCAATGAGAAGAGGACCACGTTCTTAACAAACAGTGCAGGGAAAACTGAATATCCACCCAAAATCAACAAAATTGGACCCTGGCTTTATACCATATACAAAAATTAACTCAAAATGGATTGAAGGTCTAAACAGAAGAGAGAAAACTCTGTAACTCTGAGAACAAAACATAGCGGAAAGTGTCATATTAGACTTGGCGGTTATTTCTTGGATATGACACGTAAAGCAAGGCAACAAAAGAGAAATAGATAAATTGGATTTATTCAAAATTAAAGACTTGTGCATCTAAGTGCACTAGCAAGAAAGCAAAATGGTGGCCTACAGAAGGGGATAAAACATTTGCAAGTTACACATGTGATAAGGATTTAATACCCAGAACATATAAAGGACTCCTAAAACCCAACAACAGCAAAACAACTCAATTAAAATTGACAAAGGACTTGAACAGACATTTCTTTGAGGAAGATGTACAGACAGCCAATGAGCACATGACAAGATGCTTGGTCAGTATCATTGCTAACAGAGAAATGTGAATCACAACCACACTGAGATACCAATAGGACAGCTACTACTGAAAAATTAGAAAATAGCAAGCATTGGTGAAGACGTGGAGAAATTGGAATCCTTGCAGGAATGCTTATGGGAATGTGAAATGGTGCACGCTGCAGAAAACAGTATGGCACTTCCTTAAAAAATTAAACATAGAGGCCGGGCATGGTGGCTCAGGCCTGTAATCCCAGCACTTTGGGAGGCCGAGGCAGGCGGATCACAAGGTCAGGAGATGGAGACCATCCTGGCTAACACGGCGAAACCCCGTCTCTACTGAAAATACAAAATAATTAGCCAGGCATGGTGGTGGATGCCTGTAATTCCAGCTACTCCGGAGGCTGAGGCAGGAGAATGGCCTGAACCCAGGAGGCGGCGCTTGCAGTGAGCCCACATGGCGCCACTGCACTCCAGCCTGGGCGACAGTGCGAGATTGCGTCTCAAAACAAAACAAAACAAACAAACAAATTAAGCTTAGAATTACCATATGATGCAGCAATTCCACTCCTGGCTACATATATAAAATAATTGAAAGCAGGGGCCAGGCACGGTGGCTCATGCCTGTAATCCCAGCACTTTGGGAGGCCGAGATGGGTGGATCACTTGAGTCCAGGAGTTAGAGACCAACCTGGCCAACATAGTGAAACTCTGTCTCTACTTAAAATGCAAAAAAGAAAAAGTTGGGCATGGTGGTGCCCGCCTATAATCCCAGCTACTTGGGAGGCTGAGGCAGGAGAATCACTTGAACCTGGGAGCCAGAGGTTGCAGTGAGCTGAGACCGCACCATTGCATCCCAGCAAGAAGAATGAAATTCCGTCTCAAAAAAAAAAAAAGGAAAAAAAAAAAAGAAAGCAGAGATAGATATTACACACTCATGTTCATAGCAACATTATTCACAATAGTCAAGACAAAGAATCAACCTAAGACTCCTTTGACGGATGAATGAATGGATGAGTGGAGAAACAAAACGTGAGGTACACATACGATGGAATACTCTTCAGCCTTAAAAAGAATGAGATTCTGACACATGCTACAACATGGAGGAAACTTCAGGACATTATGCTAAGTGAAATAAGTCAAACACAAACACTGTATAATTCCACTAATATGAGTTCCCCGCAGTAGTCAAGTTCTTACAGACAAAAAGTAGAATGGTGGTTGCCAGGGACTGGGGCAAGGGCAAATGGAGAGTCAGTGTTGATTGTGTAGAGAGTTTCAGTCTGGGATGATGACGAAGTTCTGGAGGTGATGGTGGTGATGGTTGTACAACAATGTGAATGTACTTAATGCCACTTAAAATGGCTAAAATGGCAAATTTGATATCATGTATATTTTACCAGGATAAATAATAAACTGACAGTCTAGGCCTCAGAGATATGCACACAGCCTGCGTATGTGTGCCTGAATTATGAGAGGAACTGGGAGTGTGGGAGGGTGAGATGTCTGGAGGGTGCCATCTTCATTAAAACAACTTTGGTTTTGTTTCACTTGCCATAACAAATATGAACTAATTGCATAAGTTAAAATATCACATAAAGAATATTTTTCTGTTAATGGCAGAGTCAAGGAGGCATGTGTGCCTGTCAGTCAAAGGCCAGTTTTCCTCCTTCTACTGTGGGTGCCCGGTATGATTGTCTACTTGCTAAGAGTTTTCTTAACCCATTGTCTAACTTGAAAAGAAGGCTAGTTGCTGAGTGGATTTGAGGGTTATTTTGGCCCCATAGACTCACCCTAGCATGGGCTAGTGGAGAGTAAATGAATGGATGTCTGCTCTTGGCCCCTATGGATAGACAGAGGCTCGGTGTGGCCTGAGCACAGCCCAGTCACCTGTGAGCAGAGCCGGGCCCCTATCTGCCTGAAATGCAGGATCTCAGTGCACCAGGGGGCACTGCCGGGGTCTTTCCCAAAGGATCGCATCCTGTGAGAAAGGCAAACCCAACCATAACTACCTATGACATAAAATGAGAGAAAAGTTCAAAATTTGTGAATTTTGACTCCATTTGGTAGAACCAGCTTTCTGTGCTCAGAGCTGAGGGAAACCGGCCAGGCCTAGCCACAGCTCGGAGAGTCGTGGGAAGGGAAAGGTCTTGAAATGGAAGTGTCAGGTAGACTTATGTGGCTTGAGATAAGGAGGAATGTCAATTAAATAATAACAGAAGCACTGTGATGACCCAGAGTCCACACCAGGGAGCCAGGTAGAGGCAGACCCGAATCACATAAGGTGCACCTGTGCCCTGAGAAGGCAGGGGCCAAGAAGCCCCCCTCAGACAGGGACGTGCAGCTTCAGCTGCCTTGAACACAGCATCTCTGAGTGTGCTGAGCAGTTTAGAAGGAGGTTGTCTGGAAACGCATATAGACAAAACAGAAAACTTCTAGAGTT
>NW_012116666.1:1764419-1766317 GCF_000951035.1 Colobus angolensis palliatus | reverse complement strand
CTTTCTTTCTTTCTTTCTTTCTTTCTTTCTTTCTTTCTTTCTTTCTTTCTTTCTTTCTTTCTTTCTTTCTTTCTTTCTTTCTTTCTTTCTTTCGACTGAGTCTCACTCTATTGCCCAGATGCCCGGAGTGCAGTGGTGCAATCTTGCCTTACTACAGCCTCTGCCTCCCAAGTTTAAGCAATTCTCCTGCCTCCCAGATTCAAGCAATTCTCCAGCCTCGCCTCCTAAGTAGCTGGGATTAGGTGCCTGCTACCATGACTAGCTAATCTTTGTATTTTTAGTAGCGATGGGGTTTCACCATGTTGGCCAATGACCAGGCTGGTCTTGAACTCCTGACCTCAAGTGATCTGCCTGCCTTGACCTCCCAAAGTGCTGGGATTACAGGCATGCATCACCATGCTCAGCCTATTTACTTAATTTCTAACAAGCTTCTATTTCCTTCTGCTGTTGCTTTATTCTTGTTATGGGTAACAACCATTTACAATAATTGCTCATAATTATAAAATATGCTATTCAGTGATGGAGAGAAGGAGCTACTATATGAATAAAATATGGCACACACGAAAAAGGCTAAGATTTGAAAATGTAGAGGTAGTGATTATGCCTGAAAACTAAGATACCGTTTCTCCATCTTGATTAGAATTCATGAATTCTGAAATTAAAAACAAAAATTATAACCAGGAAAAATTCCCTGTTATGACAGTGTTCTCAGAGGCGTAGTTTGATTTCTTGCTATTCCAAGCACTAAATAAGATATAATGTTACATTCCCACCACACTATATTTTTTTCTTTATATGATGTTAAGAAACTGCGTATTTGTATACATTATGATCCCTTATAGGTTTATAATTTTATGGATAAATATTTGCTCTTTTACATCATGGAAGGTGCTGTGAGATGTGCAAAGAAAGTGCAGGATGGTGCTTTTCCCTCAAGAAGTTCAATATTTAGAGGAGAAACATTACAAGTGAAACCCAGCAATTATATAAGCTCCAAGCAATACAGTTCCAGAGGCTTCCCAGCCAGGCTCTCGCACACCTGCTCTCCTCTGGTGCCCACCCCAGGCATAACGCTCCTTTCCAGGGGTCTGTTGGCCATGGTGAGCTCCATCCTGGGATCCTCACTCTCCCTTCCATCTCCACCACACAGCCAGCTCCACCGTGACAGCAGCCCAGGGCTCTGTCCCCACCTCCACACCCTTAGGCCAATCACAATGAGCGTCTCCACAGTGCGGTGCCCTGGGACACACAGCACTTAGCCAGGGGAGCCTGACCCCGGGGATGCCTCCTTCAGAGGGGAGAGTGGAGACTGGGCAAGGGGAGAAGAGCTTGCGTGCCTCTCAACCCAAGCAGACTCCACCCGCCCTCTGGCAAACGGATCTGGAAAGTTCACTTGGGCTGCAGTTTAGAAGGAGGAAGAGATTCTGTGCAGTGAGGCTTGTTACACCCTGTGGATAAAAACCAAAGAATAGCCACATAACCATCCCATCCAGTAAGGTCATCTGCTCCCTTCAATGTGTGGACACATGCTGTTATTTCAAAGCATTCTTATCTTACTCTTCACTTCCATATGCCACATGAAGGCCACGTGTTTCTGAGCTGAGGTTTTGGGTTGGCCTTTAGGCTACTTAAAAATCCTGGAATCTTTTTTCTAATTTCCCAAGGTTTTAAAATTGTTTTTTGTGTTATGTTTTATATTGATGTAATGCAAACTTTCAGAAAAATGGCAAGAATAAGAAAAACAACTTTCAGGAGCAAGATGGCCGAATAGGAACAGCTGCAGTCTCCAACTCCCAGCGCGAAGGACACAGAAGACCAATGATTTCTGCATTTTGAACTGAGGTACTGGGGTCATCTCACTAGTGAGTGCCGGACAATCGGTGCTGGTCAGCTGTTGC
>NW_012116666.1:1749737-1758828 GCF_000951035.1 Colobus angolensis palliatus | reverse complement strand
TATACATATGTAACAAACCTGCACGTTATGCACATGTACCCTAGAACTTAAAGTATAATAAAAAAAAAAAAGAAAAACAACTTTCATTATACACTTTACCCATATTCTCCAAGTATTTACATTTTCTTCCATCAGCTTTATCATTCTCTCTTGATAAATATATAAATATAATATATAAACATTGTTTTTCATTTATATATTTTGTATAATATGCAAATATGTATTTTATGTATAGATGTAAAAAATGTATTTATATACTTGTGTACATCCATGTATATGATGTGAATACATAGTTACATTTCATAAAGTTTTAGATATGTTTATTATGTAACTATATAGGTATTTGATCTCTTATATGTATAGCCATTACATAGATGCATGTGTGTATGTGTGTGTGTGTGTGTGTGTGTGTATACATATGTATGCATTTTTTCCCTAAATCATTGGAAAATGATTTGGAGGCTTTGTATCTATTTACCCTTAGTGACTTCAGAATGTACCTTCTGAAAATAAGGGAATTTTCTAATACAAATGCAGTATAATTATCAAAATCAGAAAATTTAATACTGTAAAATTATCTCACCCACAGCCCATATGCACATTTGCCAATTGCCAATAATAGCTGTACTAGTTTCCCATGGTTGCTATATTCAATTATCACAAACTTAGTGGCTTAAAATAACACTTGTTTATTCTGTTACAGCTCTGAAGTTCAGAAGTCTAAAACCAAGGTGTTGACCAGACTGGATTTCTTCTGCAGCCTTCAGGGGAGAGTCCGTTCCTCCCAGCCTTCCCTGGCTCCTGGAGGCCGCCCGCATTCTCTGGCTCCTGTCTTCATGCTCAGCTCACTCCAGCCTCAGGCTTCTGTTGTCACACTACCTTCTTACCTGCGACTCTGCCGCCTCCCTCTCATAAGGAAACCTGTGATATAATTTAGACTCTTCCACCTGCAGATAATCCAGGGTAATCTCCCATTTTAAGATCAACTTCATCACATCTGCAAAATCCCTTTTGCCATGTGAAGGAATGCATTCGTGTATTCTGGGATTAGGATGCTGGTGTCTTTGCAAGGCCATTATTTAGCTTCCACATCATCTTTTATAGCTATTTTTCCTTCCAGATCCAGATCACATTCTAGGGTCCTATATCACATGTAGTTGGCATGCCTCTTTAGTGTCTTTTCATCTGGAAATTTCTAGTCTTTCTTTCTGTCTTCTGACCTTGACATTTTTTAGGAGTACAGACCGGTTGGTTCACAACATGTCTCTCAATTTGTTAACCAGCATTTGAGAGAAAAACCATGCTAATATGCATGTACACCTTTAAAAGAGAAGATGCAGAGAGTTCATGAGGTTTTCAGATGGGTTCTATATCTCCCAATCTGTTAAAATCCACTGGCACTGAGACAGTTGGATTGACTCAATGTTGAATCTTAATCTGCATATACATATACATAATATGTGTATCACTGGTGTGTGTGGCAGGTTATAAAATAGCTACAGATCCTCCTGTGTGCCTTCTTCTCCTTACAATGTGACTTAGCTCCTCCCATCAAGACACAGAGAAGTCCTTTCTCTCCAAGTCTAGGTTGGCCCTGTGACCTCATTGGCCAATGGGACACGAGCAAAAGTGACATAAGCAGGGCTTTGAAAGGCGCTGTGCCCTGGGACTTATTATCCTGCAGCTTCTGGAGCCCTTCAACTGCTGCTGTTTGAAGAAGCCCGGGCTAGCTTGTTGGATGGTGAGAGGGATACGGCCTGGTCACCCCTATGCCCTGGCCCTCAGTGTGCCACGTATGTGAGCAAGCCCACCCTGGGTTATTCAGCCATGAGCCAGCCCTGCCACTGACCACAAAGACCAGCCACACCAGCTTAGACTGGAAGAATTACCTACTAACTCACAGAATCACACGCTAAAAAATGATTGTTTCCTTAAGCTGCTAAATTTTGGGGTGATTTGTTACATAGCAAAAGCTAATTGATAGAACACGTATACTTTAATATTCCGTGTAATTTAAAGTATTACCTTTTTTGGTTAGAGTGTACATAATCTTCTCTCTGAGTCTCCTAAAGATAGAGGTACAGTCTTTGAATTGTTTTTAGCAGCTGAAGCAGTGTCTGAGTGGGCCAACAATAGTATGGTTTCTTACTAAAATAAAAACACTGTGTATTTTGGTTTCTTTGTATATAAGAAGAGTATATACATCTACAACTTAATATATATTAAAATTATATCTTGAGGGTCAAATAGGAGTTATTGTTCCTAGTTGTCCACCCATAGGGGAATGTCAGCTTCTGCAATGCTGCTAATCAGACATTATGGCTAGCTGGAGGCTCATCTAATTCTCTTTCCATTTCCCAGTGCCCTTCCCCTTCCTGTTTCCCTAACACTATCTTGTCAGGATGAGGGGCTTGCCTGATGGGAGCTGAGCCAAGAGTTCACCCTTCTCTCTCCTGGCTTGGTCATTTCTTCTCAGATTCTAGATCCTCACCTTGGCTTTAATAAATCCTCATCTTGACTTTAATAAATCCTCATCTTGGCTTTCAATATGCTTTTGGCATCCACAGCTCATTCTTGTGAACTAGAGCAGGGCTCCCCAACCCCTGGGCCATGGACTAGTACCAGTCCTTGGCCTATTAGGAACTGGGCCTCACAGCAGAAGGTGAGTGGTGGGCGAGTGTGCAAAGCTTCATCTGTATTTACAGCCGCTCCCCATTGCTTACATTACCACCTGAGCTTCGCCTCCTGTCAGATCAGCAGCAGCATTAGATTCTCATGAGAGCATGAACCCTACTGTAAACTGCACATGGGAGGGATCTAGACTGCATGCTCCTTATGAGAATCTAATGTCTGATGATCTGTCACTTCTTCCATCACCTGCAGATGGGACCATCTAGTTGCAGGGAAACAAGCCTGGGGCTCCCCTTATTCTACATTATGGTGAGTCATATAATTATTTCTTTATATGTTACAATGTCATAATAATAGAAATAAAGTGCACAATAAATGTGATGCCCTTGAATCATGCACTGGCCTAGTGCATGGGTTGCTAAAGAATGTGGGTATTAATATATCTAGGGTTTAATTAGTTATGGAATCCGGGATAGCAATTTTTTTGGTTGGCATCTTCTGGTTTTCCACCTCCTCTTTCTTCGTAAAAATGCATATTAATTAAGGGCCTTATTTGGTGGCTTCAAAATCATTGAGACCAGATTAAGAAAACAATGTCTAAATTTGTAAATGCTTAGTATTGTTACTTGCTGCAAATATATAGAGTTTTCTGTCGTTTGTTGCAGTATCCTGTATTTTCATACACTGAAGTCAAAAAACACTCAATAAGTAAATATTTAACCCAGAAATTAATCTTTCCATTTATCCATCTATTCATCCATCACCTCCTCCCTCAATGCTGTCACCTACCCACCCATCCATAAATTTCTTCCTCCCCTTTCTCCTCTATTTTCACCCTTTCTCTACCTACCCATCTATTCCTCCTTCTCCTTTCCTGTTTCCTTCTATCCCTTGCTCCCTGTATACATCCCTTTTTCCTTCCTTCTTCCTTCACTTCTCCCTTCCTCCTTCCCTCTCTTGTTCCATTCATGCATATGTATTCATCCATTCATCTATCCATTCATGTACCCATCCATCCTTTTTCCCTTCATCCTTCCCTCTCTTTCTTCATTCATACATCCATTCATACGTACATACTTTCTATCTATACATCTTGATAACTATCTACCTGTACTATCTATGAACATATAAATACCTGAAGCATTTTGATGTGAACATGGAAAGGAAACATACATTAGTAAAGAGCAGGGCACCAGAGATGGATCATGTGGATTTAAGTCCTATCATAGCTCCTCACTACCTTGTTGGTTCTGGAAGTTTCTCACCCACCTTTTGCCTCAATTTCCACAATTTTTGATATGGAGATAATATTACCTACTCCATAGATATTATTTTCAATGGATTAAGGCTTGATAGTTCTAAAATACATAGAATGGTGCCAGGCTCATAATAAGCGTGATTACTTTTGCTAAAATACTGATTTAAAAATCAGGTATTGAGAAGTCTACATCCATGGCATGGTGACAACCTGCCTGTTTCCATTCTCTGCCTTTCTTTAACTACACACATTTTGTTGCCCAGATATGATCCATGGATGCACAGAGGGCATTTGTGCTTTGCTGGAGAAGAGCGTGGATGCTAGACTGACTCAGCTCCCATGGAATCTGCTGACAGATCTCTCTGGGACCCTGGGCAGCTGTGTGTCCAGGACCACCAGTGGCTCCCCATTTCTGTGTCTGCTTAGAAGATCTGACAACCCAGCATACCTCTTCCTGATGTTCTGGATCTACTGGCTTTGTAAACTATAAATTGGCAAACTAGATTAATCAGAGGAAGCTTTCTGCATGTGTGCTAACAGTCACAACTCTCTAATCTCACAAGGCACCAACGTGACACTTCTTGCTAAAAAATGTGGCTATTAATATATCTGTCTTTGGTTTTCATTTCTGCTCTTGGAGCAGAAAGCCCCTAGAGGAAATAGTTCCTAAAAGGATTTATAATGTACTTGCTGGAGAAATAAGATTTAAGAGGGTGGCCTTTCACATGGAAGTTTCAGCACATGGTAATGAAGGTTTCTGTTCAGACATGTGGAGGAGGAGCTATGTTTCCTGCGGGTGAGGGGGATGTAGGCATGGCGTTGAGTCCTGGACTCTCAGACTTCGCTTAGCTTATTGCAACAACAGCTGACCTGGGTCCCCTTTTTGGCTCTGTCTCTAACCCACAGGTCAGCCTCGGATGTCACTGATTCAATTTCTCTCTCTCTCTCTCTCTCTCTCTCTCTCTCTCTCTCTCTCTAGACGGAGTCTTGCTCTGTCACCCAGGCTGGAGTGCAGTGGCGCGATCTCGGCTCACTGCAAGCTTCGCCTCCCGGGTTCACGCCATTCTCCTTCCTCAGCCTCCCGAGTAGCGGGACTACAGGCGCCCGCCACCACGCCCGGATAATTTTTTGTATTTTTTTTTTAGTAGAGATGGGTTTCACCGTGTTAGCCAGGATGGTCTCGATCTCCTGACCTCGTGATCCGCCTGCCCTGGGCTCCCAGAGTGCTGGGATTACAGGCGTGAGCCACTGAGCCCGGCTGATTCTATTTATTTCAATGTCTGGTTGTCAGAGTATAATTTACATAAAGTAACGTTCCCCTTTTTTAGTATGCAGCTCTATTCGTTGTGACAAATATATGCCATTCTATAACCACCGTGATCAAGACACAGAACATTTCCATTGCCTGAGAAGTTCCCTTGTGCCCCTTGTAGTCAGCTCCTCTTCTCAGACCCACCCCAAACTGGCAACCATGGGTCTGCTTTCTATACCTACAGTTTTTCTTTTTCAAAATATAATATAAACAGTTCATAGGCATTTTAACAGCCAAGGTGCCTAATAAGTAGTGCACTGTGACTATCATTGTTTTTCTTAAATTAAAAAAACCCTCTGTGGAGGTGGGTACGTGGAGCCTCTCCTGACTCCAGCTTCCATAAGCAGACATGGTTCAACAAATATCCTTTTCTTCCTCTTAACAGACTCACTGGATTTAAATTCTAGTACTGCCACTCAGTAGCTGAATATCTTTGGATATTTTATTTCAATTCTCAATAACTTTGTTTTCTTGCTTGTAAAATGAGAATTATAGAGTACCTATCTTTGGAAGTAAACAAACAAATAAACTAAAGTGAGGAGCAACATAAACAAAAGAAAATTGCATTGTTCTTGGGATCTTAGAAAATAACAATGCGAAGTTACTTTATTTTAAAATTTCTTCAGCTGACAACACAGGAATGACATTCAATGCAAGTTTTTTAAATTCTGTGTGCCTCAAATTCTGTTGTGTAAATTGGGGAAATAAGTGTACTTCCCTTATAGGATTGCTGTTTTGAGATTAAATGAGACATGATCCATATAAGGTCTATTAAGCAACCTTAAGCTTTTGTAAATACTGGAAAAATGTGTCCTGTCAGAATTACATTTGTATTTATGTAGCCTGAATGCAGCATACATTTAAGAATGCTTAAAAATCTTGCTGCTGAATTGTCCATCAACTGATACATTTTTTCTTTCAATTATTTATTCTAACTCACATGTCCTAAAATTCATCTTTTCAAAGCACACATTTCCATGGTTTTTAGTATATTCAAGAAGTTGTAATCCATCCCCATTATCTAATTCTGGAACATTTTCATCACAAAAGCAACCCTGTGCCCATTAACAGGTACTCCCCATTCCACTCTCACATCAGCCTATGGAAATCACTCGTTAGTTTTCTGTTTCTATAGATTTGCCTGTTCTCTATATTTCCAATAAAAGGAATCACACGGTATGTGGCTTTTTGTGTCTGCCTTATTTCACTTAGCATAACGTTTTCAAGGTTCATCTACATTGTAGCATGTATCCATACTTTTTTCCTTTCTATGGTTGAATAATAGTCTATGTATAGATAACATTATATTTTGTTTATCTCTTCACCAATTGATCCAACTGATGGGCATTTTGGTCATTTCCAATTTGGGGCTATTATGAATAAAGTGCCTATGAACATTTGTGTACACATTTTTCTGGGGCTATGTTTCACCTCTCTCAGGTAGATAACTAGGAGTGGAATTACCAGGTCATTTGGTAGCTCTATGTTTAACTTTTTGACGAACTGACAAACTGTTTTCCAATGCAGCTGTACCATTTTCCAATGCACCCACCAGCAATGCAGGAGGGTGGCAATTTCTTCACATCTACTCCAGCACTTCACTTGTAGTGTGCTATGATTTGTTCTGATACCCATCCTAGTGGCTTTAATGTTATATCTCACTGGGGTTTTTCATCTGATACCCATTCTAGTGGCTATAATGTTATATCTCACTGGAGTTTTTAATCTGATACCCATCCTAGTGGCTATAATGTTGTATCTCACCGGGGTTTGCCTAACGAAAAATGATGTCGAGTATTTTTTGCCCATTTTTAAATTGGATTACTCCTTTTTTTATGATTGAGTTCTAAGTGTTCTTTAATGTCTGGTTACCTGTAAGATACGTATTTCCTTCCATTCTGTGGGTTGAATTTTCACTTTCTTCATTGCATCCACTGAAGCACATATAAGTTTTGAAAAAGTCCAATGTATCTAATTTTTGTTTGTGCTTTTGGTGTCATATCTAAGAAAACATTGCCATTGTTTAATCTGAGTTAATGAATATGTATGCCTAGGTTTTCTTCGTTTTCTTGTAAGTGTTTTATAGCTTTAGGTTTGCATTTAGCTCTTTGATCCATTTTGAGTTAATTTTTTATATGGTGTGAGGTAGAGTATTGCATATGTATATCCAGTTGTCTTACCACCATTTATTAAAAAGACATTTCTTTCTCCACTGAATAATTTTAGCACCCTTGTCAAAAGTTAACTGACCATAAAAGTTAAGGGCTTATTTCTGGACTCTCAATTCAATTTTAGAGATCTATACATCAGTCCTTATGCCAGTTCCACATTGTGTTGATAACTATAGTGTCGTAGTAAATTTTGAAATTGAAAAGTGAGAGTCATGCAACTTTATTCTTCCTCTGTCTGGTTATTCTATCTATTACTGAAAGTGCATATTGAAGTCTCCAGCTATTATTGATGAATTTTTTATTTCTTCCTTTAATTAAATCAGTTATTGCTTTCTGTTCTTGGTCTGTGTTACTTGGTGCATTTTTTAAAATAATTGCTGTGTTTTCCTGATGGTTGACACTTTTATCTTTATAAAATGTCCTCCTCATTTGTCTCTGGTAGCATTATTTTTGTTGAAGTCTATTTTATATGATATTAGTATAGGCTCCTCAGTTCTCTTTTGGCACTGTTTGCATGGCTAAACATTTTCATTCTTTTATTTTCAAACTACTTGTTTATTTGAATTTAAAGTTTATCTCTTAAAGATAGTTGATTATATTTTTTAATTACTGATAGTTTTGATCTTAGCATTTTAGTTAGGATATTTAATCATTTGTATTTAATATAATTACTGATAAGGGAGAACTTATATCTCACATTATATTGTTTCTACATATCTTATGTCCTTTGTGTTTATCTATTTCTGCCTTTTGTACTAAATAGATATTTTGTAGCTTACTGTTTTAATTTTCTTGTTGCTTTTTTTAAACTATAATTTGAGTTAGTTTCTTAATTGTTTCCTGGGCATTGCAATTAACATCTAATTGTATAATAATATAGTTAGATTAATACTAACTTCATTTCAATAATGTATATAAAAACATTGCTCCTATATAGTTCCATTTCCTACTCGCCTAATTCGTGCTATCATTATCATAGAAATTGCATCTTAATACATTATAAGTCCATTAGTACAGTTTTATGATTATTGCTTTATGTAGTTGTATTTAAAATCAAATAGAACAAAGTATTAAAAGCAAAATTGCATCTTTGTTGTCTTTTATGTTTACCTGTTTTTACCTTTACCAGTGTTCTTTTGTTTGTTTGTATGTTTGTTTTTCGAGATGGAGTCCTGCTCTGTCGCCAGGCTGGAGTGCAGTGGCGCAATCTCAGCTCAGTGCAATCTCTGACTCCCAGGTTCAAGCTGGGACCACAGGCATGTGCCACCATGCCCAGCTAATTTTTGTATTTTTAGTAGAGACGGGATTTCACCATATTGGCCAGGATGGCCTTGATCTCTTGACCTCATAATCTGCTCTCCTTGGCCTCCCAAAATGCTGGGATTACCAGTGTTCTTTTTTGTGTTGATTCTTTTTTTTTTTTTTTCTTGAGATGGAGTCTCTCTCTGTCGCCGAAGCTGGAGTGCAGTGGCGTGATCTCGGCTCTCTGCAACCTCTGCCTCCTGGGTTCAAGCAATTCTCTGCCTCAGTCCCCCAAGTAGCTGGGATTACAGGCACCCGCCACCACTCCTGGCTAATTTTTGTATTCTTAGTAGAGATGGGGTTTCACCATCTTGACCAGGCTGGTCTTGAACTCCAGACCTCGTGATCCACCCGCATTGGTCTCACAAAGTGCTGGGATCACAGGCGTGAGCCACCGCACCTGGCTTTGTGTCAATT
>NW_012116666.1:1746007-1749437 GCF_000951035.1 Colobus angolensis palliatus | reverse complement strand
CCAGGATGGTCTCGATCTCCTGACCTCGTGATCCGCCCGTCTCGGCCTCCCAAAGTGCTGGGATTACAGGCTTGAGCCACCGCGCCCGGCTAGTTTTCCTTTTTATAGAATTCTTTGTTGATAGCTTTTTGTTTGCTTGCTTTTTCCTTCGAGCACTTTGAAAGTGTCTTCTCACTACTTCTGGCCACTATGGTGTCTATTGTGAAATCAGCTGGTAATTTGACTTAGAATGTCCTATATACATTGAGTTACTTCTAGTTTTCTTCTTTCAAGATTCTCTGTCTTTGGCTTTGGAAAATTTGATTATGATATGTTTTGATATAAATATTGAGTTCATCCTACTTGGAATTCATTGTACTTCTTGGACATGTAGATTCATGTATTTTTATAAGATTTGAAAAGGTTTTGGTCATTATTTTTTCAAATATTCTTTCTGCCCCTGTTATTTTGTTCTGTATCTCTGCAACTCCCAGTATCTGTGTGTTGGTGTGCTGAATGAGTTCTGCAGGTCTCTGAGGCTCTGTTCCTTTTTCTTTATTATTTTTTCTTTCCATTCCTCGGTCTGTATAATCTCAATTGTTCTATCTTCAAGGTCACTAATTATTTTTCTGCCATCTCCAATTTGCCTTTGAAACTCTTTAGTGAATTTTTCATTTCAGTTAGTGTGATTTTCACTTCCAGAATTTCCATTATGTTCTTTAAAAAAATCACTTGTATCTCTTTATCGATATTCTTTTCTGGGGAGATACAGTTCTTATCCTTTATTTCTTTAGACAAAGCTTCCTTAAGTTATTTGAACATATTTAAAATAGGTTACATAAGGTCTTTTTTTAATAGCAAATCTGATGTCTGAGGTTTTTGGGGAACAGTTTCCATTGACTATTTTTTTATTCTTGTATATGCGCTGTATTTTCTTGTTCTTTACATGTCTCATTTTTTGTTATTGAAAATTAGATATTTTAAATAATATAATCCAATAACTTGAAATTCATATCCCTCTTCTCCTAGGTTTGTGGTTATTTCTTATTGTTGTTTTTTCTGTTTGCCTAGTGACTTTCCTGAAGTAATTCTGTAAAGTCTGTATTCTTTGTCTTCTGTGACCTCTAAAGCCTCTGTTCAGTTAGTTTAGTGGTCAACTAACGATGAGACAGAAATTTCTTTGAATGTCTTGTCAGTAAGTTCCACAGGTTTTGCTGAGTGAATAAATGTGTGCATCAGGGCATGGTTTCAGCACTCTGGCAGGCAGTTTACAACACTGCCTTAGTCTCTACCTCCTGGTCGCATATCTTTGAAGTCAGCCAGAGATAAGAGCTTGGAATCTAGGGATTTGTCCTGGGTATGTACCAACTCCCACACATGCATATGGCCTCCTACATTACCAGAGATGTTTTGAAGTTTTTCAGTCTCCTATAGATATCTCCTTCCTCAGCTCTTTCTTTTAAGTTTTTTAATCAGTTTCTTGTTTCCTCTGTGTCACCACCTCAGGCAACTAAGATAGTAAATAATTGCTACCAATTATTTTCAACAAATGTCATGAAGAAAAGCTCTTCACAAGGAGGGAGCTCTGAGTCAGGTCAAATAAAGACAGGCACTGCAAGTTGGGGTTTCCTGAGAGCTGCCAGGCCAGTCACATAATGACAGTTCTCAAGAGATGGGACTTTGGGGAGCTGAAAGTTCATTTCATTCCCTCAGTGCCTGTTAGGCTGCTGTTTTTCACAGCTACCATGATTGGGAGCCTGATGTTTTCAAGGCTACCACAGAGCTGGGGAAAGAGGCATGGGAATAGATGAAGCAAAATACCACTGTTATTACCAAGATTCACCTGTTTATTTTGTTGTTGTTTTTTAGTAAACTCCTTTCAGATTGCTACAGTCGTTTGGTTAATTTGTAGATTTTTGAAAAAGCTGATAAATTTTGCCAATGTTCACACTGCTGTTATTGAGGAGCAGACTTTTGGAAATCCTTACTTCACTATTCCCAGTGGCATCTCTCCATTGACTCCATTTTGTTGTCAATAAAATGAAGATTATCACAACTGAGTTACTTGCCCCAGTTGTTATGAAAGTCACATTTTAGAAGTGACGGGAGAAAGTTCCACGATTTGAGAAAAAATCATCTAACACATGAAACAATAGAGTTAAGGAAGCCTGGCTTCCTTTTCACTAGCACTCGCTGGAGACACAGGGATGTTTTGTGGGCCTTGTCTTTGTGTCTCAGAAGCAGAATGTGAGACAGATTTTTGAGGTACCCAACTAGCAAAAGTCTTCATAACTAGGAAGTCATAACTCAACTCCCAAGCCCTGGGTCTTAGAGAAAGAACAGTAGCACTATCAGTCATCATGCTTAGATTTTTTTTTTCTTGAGAGATTGCTTGAAAGAAAATAAATTTCTGTAGAATGGGATGAATAGTAATAGTAATGCTACATATCCCCTTCCTCCACTTTTTTTCTTGGAAGCTATTTCTCTTTCAGTTTTCTAATTAATTTCCATTTCTTATATAATTTTCACACATTGTAGAGTAAATTTCTTTTCAAAAATATGCCTGCATTCATCAAAAGTTGTACTGTTACAGGTTTCCTGAAGAAGGAAATTCAAGGGAATACAATTTGTTATATTCTCCCTAAATTTTTTGTGACCCATCTGTATACAATAACGAAAAAAGATTGTGCAAGTTAAGGATATTTTGCCACCATGAAAAAAAATCCTTTAAATATTTTCTTTCCCACTAATCCCTGAGGGGTTTTCTTATCTGTTCTCTAGAAGCATGGCTGTGATCTTAGTGGACACCCTGCAGTGGACTCCAGTTTCTAAGTTTTTTGGGTTTGAAGCACTGGGGGAGGGAGCTCCACGGCATCATTCAGATGAAGATGGAATCAGGGAAAAGCTACACCAAGGTCTGTTCAGACCATTGGAGCAGCCAGCCAGGGATTTTTATTCATCACCTCATTGTTTACAGGCCAGTGTTAAAATCATTCTAATTTTTAGAACCAATGAGACTGTTCTAATAGTGTTATCAAAAGTGTGGAAAGACAAATCTTTTTTACATTAAAGCATGGTCATACCAACTTTCTCAGATCCCTGCCTACGATTTGAAACATGGCTGTTGGATCAATTGCCATGAGTCCTGCGGACTTTCTGCCACACGTGAGCCCTTAGGAGAAGGGGAGACTCTTCAGCAATGCTCTGTCTTTGTGTGAAGTTCCTTTTGGAAACTTCTTTCCTTTCACTTAGGTTCTTTATCAACAGCTCTTAAAATGCTAATGAGTCCTTAAGATGAGAGTGAACAGCTGCTTAAATATATCTATTTCTACCCGAAGTACCATGGCAAGTAAAAGAACTGTATCAAAGCACACCAGGAGGAGGAATGAGAAGTGGCTTGGGGCCATGCAGAGCCCCACCAGTGGCTGATTCTTCCTCCCCACAGGGGGAG
>NW_012116666.1:1722670-1745937 GCF_000951035.1 Colobus angolensis palliatus | reverse complement strand
AGGGGCAGAAGCTGGGTGGGTGGGAGCATCTCATCTATACAGCATCTCAGTCACTGATGATGCTTTTGAGGTCTGAGTGCCCATTTGCTTACATTAGTGGGAACTAACCAGTAATCTGGCCTTTTCCTAAGGATATGCTAAATCTAAATAATGTTTCCCTAAGATCTCACCTCACTTTCCATAAGTTACTTTGGCTTCTTGACCTCATCATGAAACATATTGAATCAAAGTAACTGTCAAGACCATCTAAGAACTTCTAAGCAGATAAATTGGGAAGTAAACGACAGGAACACCACTTTTTGATCCAGGCCCCAGCATCATCCATGACAATGCCATGTGGTCTAGTGGACTTCACTGTATCCTGTGCACATTGACCACGCCAAGCCACCATTTCCCTCATGTGTTTTCCTGGACACAAAGGGATGTGAATACACATATATAGGAAATGTCTGACTCTTTAGGGGACTCAGACTTAAACACACACCTTCTGTGTCACTGTCAAATCACAGTGATGTGAAGCCTCAGTAGGACCACCTCCATGTGATGTAGAGAATGTCATCAAATCAATGTATATCTTTTCTGTTATTTAAAGATATTCCTAAAGAATATTCCCTTTGACTCTGAACCCCTTTGATTCTGAGAGTATTTAAAGTAGAGGTGTTTATGCACATTTATTTCTTCTTTGATTGATCAAACGTCTGTTAAGCATTTACTATGGATCACATCCTTTGTCAAGCGCTGGAAATATTATGCTGGGGAGATGATCTCTATTTCTATAAGTTCGTAATGTAACTCACAGAGCACATATGAAACAAGCTTCACCTAATCCAAAGTTGTGCTTCCATAGATGTAAGTGAAACATGTTATGGGAACTCAGGTAGGGATTCTTTTGACATGGGTGAACCTGGTGATCAAGAAAGACCTTGGGAAGAATCAGTTGGGAGGCAAAGGGTGTCTCCTCCAGACTGATGGAATGATGTAAGTGAAGTCACAGAGTAGCGGACATGCACGGGGCTGTGGGGCATGGCATATCCTTGCTGTGCTTGCAAACATATAAAAATTACTATCAGTGACATGCTGGCCACCATATGGGTCTAAACCAAGCCTAACAAGATAAAGGAGGGAGAGCGCTGTAATTTCTATCACTCGCAGATGAAAACAATATGCCCTGGGGTACCCTCACCCATCATCACTGCCTCCCAGTGTTCCTGTTCTTGTGAAGTTCTCAGACTCCTCCTTACATCTGAGAGAAACACAGAACTTCTTTGCCAGATCACGTGTGTCCTAACCCATGGTGTGAGAAAACATGGACTTCATTGTCTATATCACCATTAGCATTTTGGTAACAACCAGTCTCTGAGAATTTCCAAACTTTCCCTTATCTTCCTCTATTCTTCTGAGTCCTTCAAACTCTTCTGTTACCTAGCTCCAAAGTCACATCCATATTTTCAGGTATCTTTATAGCAACATCCCACTCCTCAGTACCAATTTTCTGTGCTACTCCATTCTTGCCTTATTATAAAGAATTATGTGAGGCTGGGTAATCTGTAAAGGAAAGAGGTTTAGTTGGCTCACAGTTCTGCAGGCTTTATAGGAAGCATGGTGCCAGCATTTGCTCAGCTTCTGGGGAGGCCTCAGGGAGCTTTTACTCATGGCAGAAGGCAAAGTGGGAGCTGACATGTCACACGGCAAAAGCAGGAGTAAGTGGTAGGGGCAGATGCCATTCATTTAAATGACCAGCTCTCCAGAGAACTCATCCAGTCACTATCATGAAGACAGCACCAAGCCATGAGGGACCCGCTCCCATGACCTAATCACTTCCCACCAGGCCCCACCACCAGCACTGGGGGCTACAATTCAGCATGAGATTTGGGTAGGACAGATATTGGAACCATCTCAGAGGCCATGTGGCGAGGAACTTCAGGTGGCCTGTAAGAGTGGAGAGCAGCTACCAGCCAACAGTCGGCAAGAACCAGAAGCCCCAGCTCTACAGCTTCAAGGAACTGAATTGTGAAAAACTAAGGGAGCTTAGAGCAGCTCCCTCCCCCAGTGAAGCCTCAGGTCAGAATGCAGCACCAGCCGGCATTGATATTAGCCTCTGTGCCTCTAAGCAAGGGGACCTCGCTGAACTAGGCCTGGACCTCAGACCCACAGAAACTAAGATAATCAATGTGCTTTTTTAATCTGTTAAATGTGTGGTAATTTGTTACACAACAATAGAACACTAACCTGGTCCTTTCTTCAGTCCTCTGAGAATTTCTTTGCTAGGAAGACATTGACTACTACTACCCGCTTTTTCTCTCCCTTAGTTTTCAGTTCCAGGACAGTGTTCCTCCAGAGATTCTTTTCAAGTTGCGGCCTAAATGATAAAGTGGGGTGCAGTTTAATTTGGCTGTTAGAAAGTGTAACTCTTGGTGGATTTGTGGTGCAGCGGTGTGGTGCTTGGCACCTGTGCAGGCAGTGCAAGTGTTCCTGGGCCTACAGTGCCAGCCACGTTTCCACTCTCTGCCCACAGCACGTGTGAAACCCAAGTCCGCAGCCTGGGCCCATCCTTGCCATCCTTTTGATTTCTGGCACCATTGCAAGGGACGGAGAAGCAGTGTCTTGCTGAGGATTTGGCTTCGGATGGAAACTATTTGTGTTCACTACCATGTGAATCCTGACCCGAGTCCCCTCTCTGAGACTGGGCCTGCTGGACTTTCAGAACAAGCAGTGTGCAGGAACAGGCAATGAGCCTGCAGCCAGATGGTCTGGGCCCTGGCCCTGCGTCCTGTTAGACACTGAATCTGGGCGTGTCGTTTAACCTTTCTGAGCCCTGGTCTCTTCGTTTGTAAATTGGGGCAGTGCTAATGATTATGAACAAAATAATAATCAACCCGTGTCTGCATACTTCATAGGATGGTGCGGACATTCAAATACATGCAGAAGTGTTTTTGAAAACTACCAAGTGGCATCTAACCCTGTTGTTTCTTCCCGTAGGGTCTCAGCAGTTGAGACAAATGGAGATTTTGTCAGAAATAAACCTAGAAATTGAAGCAAGGGAGGAAACCATGCCCAGCACTGTCACTGGTTTCCTGGTGGTGTGATGTAGCTGCAGAGCCTTAAAGTTTGATAACATGATCAACCCAATTTAGGGTCCAAATCAAGAGTGTCTTTATCACGGCTTGATCTTCCCAAGGAGGACAATGTTCTGACCTCAAATCATCGCAAGTGCCAGTGAATTAGCAGTTATCATCAGGTCAAGTCTCCATTTACCGCATTCACTGTGCCTCGTAGGAGTTAGGAGAGAGCTAATGCTGTTCAATTGTTTCCTCTCTCACCTAATCTGTCCACTTCCACAACAATTAGGAGGAGCTTCGTACCACCCATCTTGGGTGGACTATTGGACATGGCCCTTGGCATCTGGCCTTCTCTGATTCTCTTCTTGACTTTTATTTGTCTTCTGTCTCTGTCCATGTTAAACTCACAAGATATTTTTCCACTTTGGCCCACTCTGGTGTGTGTGCACGTGTGGGTATGGGCCTGTGTATATGTCTGTGACTATATGTGTGTGTATATGCGACTCTGTGTGTATGTGACTGTGTGTGTATGTGAGTATGTGTATATACGGTTCTAGTTCAAGCTTTCCACCGTCTGGTTCAGCCCTCTGGTTGTAGCATTCACTGAGTCAGGCACTGCTCTAAATGTCTCAAATGCATTCACCCATTTAATTATCTATGGACAATTGTTATCAATGTCCTTATATGGCAGGGAAGGAAGATGAAACAGAAAGCTTATTGAAGTGGTCGGGCAACCATAATTAGTTAGTGGCAGGATCAGAGTTCAAACCTGGGGATGCAGTTGGGGCCCACACTCTGAACTACACCTTCAGTGCTTCTCAAACTTTGGCATCCCTCAGAATCCCCTGGAGGGTTTTCTGGGAAACAGATTGCTGGGCTGCACGCCTAGCACTTCTAATTTAGTAGGCCTGGGTAGGGGTTGCAGAAGGTGTGCTTCTCTCAAGTCCTAGGCCATAGGATGCTGCTGGTCCAGTCACCCACTTTGAAAACTGCTGTGCCATATATTATGCTCCTTGATTTGAATGATTCAGGAAAGACTCTCTTCCCAACCTGCTCGGGCCTGAACATATGCATGAATGGTGGTTAAATCCTTCAATATTCTTAGATTATTTTTCTGTGAACATGCAGACTGTTAGGAAGGGACCATGACTTCAGCCTGGGGTGAATCACGCACTAAGGTGTGCCCACTGACAGCCTCGGAGGTACAGACAGGAAGGTAGAAAGGGAGAGAGCTTGGATCAGGGAGGCTGCTGAGTAGAGAAGAGGAGGAGAGGGCATCACACTCACCCACCTTGAGATTTGTCCGGGTCTGTTTCCACCCAGAGACACCCCTGCATGTGTCAAAAGAGTGAATGCTCTTCCTGACTTGGCTTTGCATTTCTCTGTCCTTAAATACATAAATGGAGTCAGTGCAGGTATGGAGAGGTGCCAGTGAGTATGTCTCTTCATGCATGCCTGGGCCACATGTAGATGTGGACCTGTGCTCCAGCAGAAAGAAAGGTGCATGCCTCTGTGTGGGGTCTATATCTCCTAGAGCTTGAGAACCACTGGCTTCATCAAAGAAAAGTTGAAGAGGAATTATGCACTGGCCACTTGCTAAACATGGCAAGAAGACTTTCCTCCAGATTGTTGCAATGGGGGAAAGAGGTGGGTCTCAATTCCAAACCCAGCAGGGATGGTGGGGGGCTTTATACCAACAAGAAGAGTGAGGCGTCAGTGGGGAAAATTACTAAGAAGAGCTTGATTAGATCTTAAGGGTAAACTAGCTTAACAGAATTCTTGCTGAAAGCAGGCCAAGAATGTAGGTATCAAGAGTGAGGGATGAGGAACTTGATCAGATATCAAGGCTGGGGAGATTTGTGACAAACTAACACAGGAGGTCTTTCCTTTTCTTTCTTTCTTATTTTATTTTATTTTATTTTATTTTATTTTTTGAGACGGAGTCTCACTCTGTCACCTGGCCTGGAGTGCAGTAGTGAGATCTCGGCTCACTGCAACCTCCGCCTCCCAGGTTCAAGCGATTCTCCTTTCTCAGCCTCCCAAGTAGCTGGGACTATAGGCACATGCCATCATGACCAGCTAATTTTTATATTTTTAGGAGAGATGGAGTTTCATCATGTTGGCCACGATGGTCTCCATCTATTGACCTTGTGATCTGCTCACCTCAGCCTCCCAAAGTGCTGTGATTACAGGTGTGAACCACCGTGCCTGGTCAAGGAGACCTTTTCTAAAACTAGCTCAGCAGGTCAAGTTTGAGGCCTAATTGAGAAGAGAAGCCTGGCTAAAGTTTGATTCAAGAGAGAGTCTTTGTCAGTGGGAGAAGAGGCAAGAAGGCTGAAAAACTGAGTGAGGCAGCATACTTTCTGATAAATAAAGGTCCTCACCAACAATTTTCCATCCTGGTTCAAGAAACAAGAAGATATGACAATTTATCTACAGGAATATTGTAAAAATTTTAGGTCAAGATTAATTTTAACTTTCTCTACAACTTAAAACACTACATTTGGCCAGATAAATTGTTTGATAAATTGTTTAACTCAGACATGGTTACATTAACCAAACAATGGGTTATTAAAAGTCCAAGAAAAGTTTGAAGTTAGCAAGTAAAAATAGAACTCAAAACTATATTAAACAGTCAGACTTACATGTAGACTGTATCAAATAGATTGACTCACAGGCCATTTTCTGTGCCAGTATAACAGTATTTTCATGAATGGTCTGAACAATAAAGTTCATCTCGTGAAATTTTCAGATGAAAGCAATGTGGCCATGACAGCTGATACTTGCGGGACTTGAGCGGGGTTTTACAATGCCCCAGTGAGGAGGCAGCATGGGCTTCAAATCAAGAGCCATGGCATCTAATGTGGCTTACATGGAGGGTTGCCCTTGGGAGAGAACAGTAAATCCTACATATACGTTTGGCAAGCAATGAGTCCGTTATAGTCAAAGGAAAAGAAAAATCAGTGGGTCATACCAGGAAACAAGCATGGCTGAGAGCTGCCTCTGTGGAAGGTCCCAGGTGATGTCAACAGTGGATTTGAATTGGTAGACAAAATGCTCTACCTCCCATTGCCTCTGGCGCAGAGCCTCACCCCCACTCTGCCTTCACTGCAGATTGGGTTTTCCAGTGATCAGACCCTCACATGGTGTTTAGCATGCAGACTCTTTATTAAGGAGCTCCTGCAGCTCAAGTGGAAAGGTCAGGAAGCTGGCTGGGCAGAGGAAGAAGTGGAGCCCTGATATAGGCTGACCCCACAGGGTGCCCCAGAGCAAGAATTGCCCCTTTCAAGTTGTAGAGAGTTGGGCCTGAGTGGCCAGGTCTTCATATTCCTGCATCAGTGCACTGGATCCGGCTCTGTGCAGGCCAGGCTGTGCCTGAAGGGGCTGACTCCCAGCACTGGGCAAAGGCCTTCTCCTTCCACTTTCAAAGCCAAACTGAGCTCTATAGCAAATTCCTAAAGGTATTTATGTTTTCTCTGATATATTCATGAATAATGTGAGTTGTGTCTGTTTCCCTAGGTCTCCTCTCTTAGCTATGGCAAATACTGAGCTGTGATTTGCTTTTATATCTACTTCTCCTTCACTGAACTAAACTCTTTGTGGATCAAGGCTGTGTGTGTCACTGTGGATTCCATCCATTGGCGCAGGCCTGGCATAGCATAGCATCTGCTCGGTACAACGTTTGTTGCCAAATCTATTTCTTTGTCAGTTCTTCCCTCCTGCAGGGCTGGGTGCAGCTCCAGGCCTGTGCATCGCTGGAGCTCCAGTCTGCATCACCGTAACTGATTGGAGAGGCAGGGAATGGATGTGCATGATGTACCTGCAGGGACAGGTGACTTAGCTCAGCTGTAAGAAAAGATGCCTGCTGAAGTATTGATGACTTCTTACTGTGCATTCTTGCTCTGGAGAACATTTTATCAGTGTCTGTGAAATACCTGCATAGCAGGGAGGATGATTTGATTAATAAGTCACATGAAGCCTAAACAATGAACGTCAGCAGGGCCTTTCTTCAGGTTTAGATAAGATAAAGCACTTTGAGCCTTCTGGGCAAGAACATGCTCTTCAGCAGGTAGGACAGGTGATGACAGGCACTGAGGTAAAGTCTTCAGACAGGTTTTCAGGGAAATGAATATCTCTTTCCAGAGTTAAGTAACTCCTGCATGTTGGCTCTTCATCTCAGTCAAAGGGGTTCAGTACATATTTTGTATTTTTTCTCACAGAGTATGAGGTCAGGCAATATTCCAGCTCTTGGTGCCCCCTGGCATCCACATAAAGCAGGACGGACAGCAAGGCTCTCATATGCCTGGCCTGCTGTATGCTCTGCCCCAGGGCTGCTTCCCTGCTTACCTTGCTGTTTCATCTGGCGGGTTCAAAGGACATGAGTGTCCTGTGGCTAGCTTCTTCTGCACTGACTTTGAGGTCTTGGTTGCATGGCACAGAAAGCCCTGGCCAGAACCCACGCACTGTGGATCCCCTCCGCTGCTGTCCTTTCCCCAGCCTTGGCTACACTGAAATGTCCAGAGTGATACCTGCAGGCACAGCATGACCCAAAGCTCCTGCTGAGGCAAAGACCTCTCCTTAGCTTCATTTCTAAATTGAATACACATACAAATAGGCATTTCCATACTCAGAGTCAGGCTGGTAATTTGGTACAAGTTAACAATAAAAAATACAGATCCAAAAGCCATATGTAATCTATTAATGCTACTTTTAGAAATCTATCCTATGTCTACCCTAAGGAAACAGAGATATGAAACATATTTACTTATTAGGATGGTTAGAGTAATGTTTACAATAGTAAAAATTCACATCAACAATAAAAAAGTTAAATCATGGTATACCCGTAATACCAAACTTACTCATCTGTTAAAACTATAATTTTGGAAAGTTGACTGTCATGAAAAATTGTTCAAGATAAAATAAGTAAATTAACAAGATAATAATATCTCAATTTTATACATTGAGCTCTATAGCAAAAAGACACTGATATGCATATACATGTGTATTATGTATATGCATGTCAGTGTCTTTGGTCAGTATGATTATGGTGCTCTCTATTTTATTCTTTAAGCTTTTCTGTGTTTTCCGGAATTTCTACAATGAGCACATACTATTCACAAACAGAATATACCAAATTTCAATAAATAAATACATTGAATATAAACCAAAGATTTCTTCATCAACCTGTTCTGCTTTTGTGTTTGTCTACCACCAAATGTGTGCATTTGCACACACAAACCTCTCATTTGCACACACCACAAGATGAGACTCACAATGTGGAGAGTCACATAGGAGCCTGAGTGTCTCCAGGTTATGGGCTTCTGGCCCACAGGGATAAGGCTTGGGAGAGGCCCCTGGACTGCCCTCACATTCTGCATCCAGGGAGGAGCAGGGTTTCTCAGCGGGCAACACTGCCCCATGTGTTTGCATGAGTGAGTGAGGTATCCTTCCTGCCCACCTATCTGGGACTCCCAACCTGGCCTTCTCAGGCCCTGGCTGCAAGGGACTGGATAAATACACAAGAGGCATCCAGAGATTCAAAAGTTGCTAATTTGTGGCCCATCCAATTATAGAAAGCACTCTGCTGTTTGGCACCTATTAAACAGAGTTTCTATTAATGAAGTCTTCTGCTTAGCAACCAAGCAAGGATAATTGATGTTTAAATGATAACCCTGAGGACTGTGAAACTCTAAAGTGCCTTCTGAGTTATCAAAGAAAAATTAATATTCCTATAATGTTTCTGCAACTTATTTTTATAGAAGAGCACAAAGAGGAGAGAATTAAGATAAATGGAAAGAATTTTTAGCAAACAAAGATTATGTTAATTATTAGATTCGAGGATGAGAGTTGGAGAATTGGACTTTGAAAGAATCTCACGTAATTTTATGTAAGGGAAAGTGACACCCATGGTTTGCACAGATAGAAAATACGGCCAAGGTTCAAGCCCCTGGCCTCGCACCCCTTCTTTAACAGTGATCTTTGAGTATTCTCTGATTCATCCTGCATAGCAAATATTCGAGGTAGGCAAATTTGCCGTTGGCAAAGGTTGGATCCTCTTTGTTGTTTATCGTTATTTCTCCCCTTTCAGTGGTTGCCCCACTGAGATGGAAATGTCAGTGATTACCCCCCTTTACTATGAGAGTATCAGGGCACAGAGAGCGGGCTAGAGGCACAGGCTCAGAGCCACGAGGCTCAGCTCTCCAGCTGTGAAACTTTGGATGAGTTACATGGCTTCTCTGGGTCTCACAGGGTTATCAGCAAGACCAAATAGCGTAATATTTATAAAGTGGTTAAAACAGTGCTTGTCATAATATTCTATATTAGTGTTTGTTCAATAAATGTATCACATCTCTAAGTCTTTACTTTCAAAATAGGAGGTGTATGAGAAATAACTTTACATTAGTCACAGACTCATGTGTGGTGTGTATCCTGGCTTCAGTGGGGAGAGCATTGGCCAGGGCGCCTTGTTGGGCACATCCCAGCCACCCCACACAAGTGACTTCTGTGTCCAGAGGTGACCTTGGTGACCACAATTTAATAGTGGGTTTTGCTGGAAAAAAAGAAAAACTAATAAAAAGGACCATGACTGAGAGAAAGTAGCGTAGTAATAGAACTTTATTTTTCTGCCTGAAAACCTTGCATCAATACAAGCAATATGTGAGTAGATGAGCTGGAGGAACTGCCCTCCTTTTATTTGTGAAAATTCAAACACATGAAAATTTGAGTCATTCATAAAGAAAATCCCCCAAGCAAGTGAATGCAGCACTTTGGTGGGGGCGGGGATTTTGGTGGATGATTACCACGTTTGGGGAATTTTCTTTGTCTTAGTGATTGAACTAGACGTAGTTCACAGAACTATGAACTCATAAGCCATAGAACACATAAGCCACTGAGATTCCGAGAGATACAGCCATCACACATTCGTCTGGCAACTCTATTCATCTGTGAGACACACTGGGTAACGAAAGACTTGGTGTATTATTTGTAAAGAGTCTGAACAATGTCATCGAGAACAATGTGGTTTGGGGTTAAAACTGCCCAGAGCTCTCACTCATGGCCTTTATTCTATGCCGATAATTACTCCTCCTGATGACCACAGGTGCCTTTGGAGACATCTGGTAAGATTAAGGCTCCCAGAAAATGTGGGTGTCCACAGCGGTCCATGTGCAGAGCCTGGAGTCAGGGCTGCATTCTACCCGCCACACGTTCCCAGCAGACATAACCGGCCCGCACCATATCGTTCTGTCCGCCCTCTTGCCTTTGAGAGGCTGTCCGTTCTTCTCCCTGCAGTCAGGAGGATCCATTCGAGAGGCAAATCCAATCATGCCCCCATCCCTTCTCTTCTCACCTCGGCCATCTCTGGCCAGCTGCTTTCCCTATTCAGTGCAAGGTTTTTGTCCCCTCCCCACTGCCTGGTTTGTACCTATTCTTCCTCCTTTTTCAGATCTCAGCTCCAGCAGCGGTCTTCAGGAGCCTGTCCTGCCTTTTTACTTTCAAAATAGGAGGTGTGCGAGAAATAACACCTGGCATATGCTTTCTTCCCACTCTGGCTGCAGTCATCGTTTCACATGGTTTCAGGTGGAAACTGGTGCATATCTCTCTGCCATTGGGTCCGCAGACCCACGAGAGCAAGATTGTACCTTTTTCTTTGGTCTTTCTCTCATCAAAGCATCCAGCGCTCTATTAATGGGGGTTAAACAAATGAGCACATTTGTTTGAACTTGGCTCTTTGGATGCACCTTGACCAGCCTGGAAGGATAACACACAGCAAACACCCCTGCTGGGTGGCAGCTATGATGCTGGTGCTGGTGCTGGTGCATTGGGTGCCCTCCCCTTCTGTCTTGAGTCCTACTATTCTTTGTGCCTTTAAAGCTCCAGCTGAAAGCTTCCAGCTTCTGATTAGGAGCCCAGGTTCATTTGGGAGCCTTATTCACATCCCAGTTCTGTCACTTCCTGGCTGTGTGATCTTGGGCAAGTTGTTCACCTTTTCTGTGCCTCTGTAAAGTGGAGATAATAAAATTTCCTACTTCATGGAGCTCTTTGGAGAATTATGTACTAGTGAGTTAATATATGTAAAACACTTAGAAATAGTACAGAGTTAGCACTGGACAACTGCTCAGAGAAGCACTTCCCAGTTTTTATTTAGCTTTTATTTTATCAGGCACATCCCATACCTTTCTTCCTCATAGGATTCTCCTCAAAGAAATCTTGACTGCACGTGAGATTTTATTTTGGGTCCACTTAATAAATGTATGTTTTCTTATTTGTTAAAAGTGGAGGTTTGAGTGGAAGTGATCCATGGTTCTCTGCAACCCTGAGATTCTAGAATCTCACATCTTCCTCCACTGGAGATGCTCCCATTACTGAGTACCTTGATTTTACACAGATGTTCAATACAAACGGGAAAGAGAGGTGGTGGCCCAGCCGCCTTACTACACAGTCCATAGAGAGAGGCGACCCTGAAGTGCTGAGTAATTGAGAATAGGGCCTTAAGGAATCTGAAAAGGAGGAGATTTTTGTGGGATATTCCTGGGAACTGTGTGTGACGGCACAGGTGTGAAGACAGGCCTAGGCTCACCTTGGTCAGGAGGCGGCTCTGCACACAGGTGCTCTCTCCACCAGATACTGGCGAGCATCTGTGAGGACCTCTTTGAACTTCCTTCTGAGTGGAGTAGCTGCCCCCTTCCCCTCCTCGTCTAATACTGGAGGTTCAGTCTCTTCAAGGCCCCTTTTCTCAAATATCCAAAGGGGACGTTTGGATCCTGAAAGGATAGCTGGGTTCACTATCCTATTTCAGGCCCACTGTTTTGTGATTTTATTTTGTTGAGGAACAAACAAAAGTGGTCCTTGAGGTTTCTTCTTCCAAATCACTGAGATACAGTAGACAGAAAAGGATGCTAATCATGTTTATATTAGGTTTGAGGTATGCATTTATTATTGTTATTATTTATTTAGAGACAAGGTGTTATTCTGTCAACCCAGACTAGAGTACGATGACACGATCACAGCTCACTGCAGCTTCAAACTCCTGGGCTCAAGTGATCCTCCCACCTCAGCCCCCCAAGTAGCTGGGACTACAGGGAAATACCACCTTGCCCAGCTATTCTTTTGTTTTTTGTAAACAGGTCTCCCTAAGTCACCTGGGCTGGTCTCGAACTCCTAGCCTCAACTGATCCTCCCACCTCGGCCTCCCAAAGTGCTGGGATCTCATCTTCCTCATCAGAGAAAAGTTAATGATGCTATTGGTGTGGGGGTCTGCCTGGCACAGCCAGTCTGTCCCTAAGGCAAATGAAGCACACCTGCCTTCCCTCACTGGTGTGCAGTGCTCTCATTCCTCTCCTGGCCATGAGTGGATGATGACAAACAGATCTTGCAATTCAGCAAGAGGGCCTCCTCTATCCATGTGCTCAGAAAGTTGGTGAGAAGTGTGATTCTACGCTGAAACCCAGTTTTCACGGAGACGTATGTCCACTGATTGTCCTTCAGGAGGTCAAGATAAGGAGTAAATGAGAATGTCTTTGAAAATATTTTCATTACCCAATACTTTAAAATGAGGAAAAATCCTTTTGTCTAGGGAATTTCATGTTTAGAATAAAGTAACATTTCCCAAAGTTTCCAACTGATAAGAAATGCCTTTGGGAGTTTGTGAAAGATGTGGATTTTCAGGTCTCTTCTCTGGAGATTCCATTGTTCTACGTAAAACTCAGAAATCTGACTTTTTATAAGCATCCCAGATAATTCCTACGTGCAGAAAAGTCTGGGAAAATATCAAAGTGGGTCAAACTACCAGGAGAGGAGCAAATGCTTTAAAAAAAATTAGTAAACTTTATATTTTAGATAAGTTTCTAGAGTATGAAGTACAGAGAATTCCCACAGACCCCTGCCCTGTGTCCCACAGCTCCCCATGATCTGTCTCCACACTGGCGTGCGTGTGCACGTTACAACTGATGCCCTAAATCATCGCCCACAGTCCACAGCTTACACTACGCTCGCTTTCAGTGTACATTCTACAGATGTCGTCCACAGCTTACACTACGGCTCGCTTTCAGTGTACATTCTACGGATGTCGGCAAACGTGTAATGACACGTAGCCATCATTACAGTATCACCAGAGTCGTTTCACTGTCCCCCAAATCCCCAGTGCTCCACCCGATCATCCTTCCCTCCCTGCACGCCTTGGCAACCACTTGCCTTTGTGCTGCGGCCATAGTTTTGCCTTCGCAAGAACGGCATATAATTGTACTGATGCAGTATGTAGCCTTTTCTGCTGGGCTTCTTCTAATTACTAATATGCATTTAAGTCTCCTTCATGTCTTTTCAAGGCTGGATGACTCATTTGGTTTTTGAGTTTTACCGAATAGTATTTCATTGCCTGGAAGTACCCCAGTTTGTTTATCCATTCACCTACTAAAGGACATTTCAGTAACTTCCAAATTTTGCAAACTTAAGTAAAGCTTCTATAAACATCTGCGTGCAGGTTTTGTGTGGACATAAGTTTCTAACTCACTTGAATAAACACCAAGATTGCTGGATCATAGGGTGAGAGTGTGTCTTACTTTGTCAGACATTGCCAGGGAGTCCTCCTAGGTGGCTGAGCCATCTGCGTTCCCACCGGCAATGAATGAGAGACCCTGTTGCTCCATATCTTCACCAGCATTTGGAGTTGTCAGTGTTTTGGGTTTATTTTGGCCACTCTAATAGTGTGTAGTGGTACCTGATTTTTGTTTTAATTTGCATTTTCTTAACAACAAACGATGCTGAGCATCTTTTCATATGTTTACTTCCTATGTGCTCGTCTTCTTTGGTGAACTGTATGTTCAGGTCTTTTGCTCCTTTTTTTAAAAATTGGACTGTTCATCTTGTTGTTGAGTTGTGAGAATTCTTGGTACATTTTGATTAACAGTCCTTTAGCAGATGTGTCTTTTGCAAATATTTTCTCCTAGTCTGGAGGTAGTTTTCTCATTCTCTTGAAATGATCTTTTCCAGAGCAGAAGTTAATTTTAATGCCATCCAGCTTATCAACTTTTCTTTTATAAATTGTGCCTTTATGTATATCTAAAAAGTCATTGCCATAATCAGGGTATCTAGATTTTCTACTATGTTATCTTCTAGGGGTTTTTAAATTTTGTGTTTTACATTTAGGGCTGTGATTCATCTTGAGTTAATTTTTGCGAAGGGTGTAAGGCCTGTGTGTTGACTCACTTTTTGCATGTATATGCCTAGTCATTCGAGCACCATTTGTTGAAATACTTTTCTCCATCATATTGCCTTTGCCCCTTTGTCAAAGTCTATTGACTATATTTATGTGGGTCTATTTCTGGGCTATGTATTCTATTTCATTGATCTATTTGCCTATTCATACACTATCTTGATTACCAAATGATCAATTAGCAAGTGATTAATTAGCAAAATTATATGCAGCAACAAGGGTAGAACACCCATTAATAACTTATAGTGATTTTTCAATTATTTGTGGTTTGGAGGTATGGCATAGGTATTATATATGTTTAATGTGGCCACAGTGGTTGAAAGCTAAGATAAATTAATATAAATTACAGAAAGGATAACAACTACCTGGCCCTTTAGCCCCGCTCCTTCACCCCAATTTCACCGCTAATCATTGGGTTGGAATAAGGAAATTCGCCATGACAATACATGGTACCGTCTGTGCCGTATCTGAATCAGGGTCTGTTGCTTACTCTGTCTCTTCAAACTGTGTTTTTGGTCTTGTAATAGACTTTTCAGTTTATTGTTGAAAGCCAGACATAATTTAGTGGATAATAGAGACTGAGGCAAGTAGGCCTTCAGTGTAAAATTTTATATTTACCCAGCTAAGGGTTAGACTGTGTTCACAGTTACTATAGCTCTAAGGGTTTGAGGATAAAATTTCTTGGGTGTTCTTATTCTGTCGCCTCTGTCATCTTGGGTTTCCCTAGAGACTTCTTAAATAAGGTCTGCGTCAGATGGATCTTTCAGTTGTATTTCCCTGTTATCATACAGGAGCCCTGTTAATGTCGTGGCATGGTGTGGTATGGTTTGGAGAATCATCTGACACTCTATGATTAGGCCTGTCTTTTGGTGACCCTGTGCATCTAGCTGTGACCTTCACAAGTGCTTCTCAGTCCTTCCCTCCTTAGATGACACAGGAAGGATAGAGTGGCCCAGAATTTAAATATTTCCCTCCTCCCAGGTCTCTTGGGCTTTGATAAAATCCTAGTAGGTAAAACTGTTTCTCTTGGGGGCAGGCTTGTCAAGAACAGAAGGCTCTGCACATATTTCAAAGTGGTTCCTTTTCCACTCTCCCTGCTGCAAGCCCGAGGCAATTTTTCTTCCATTGCCACTGTGAAAACCTGGTAGAGCTCCTGGAGGCAATACTTGCTAAGGTGGGGGGGCTCCTAAGACAGGGCACCTCATAGTGTTTAACTCTCAGGCTTGTCTGCGTGGACCAGATTTATCAATTACAGTTCAAGTTTTCCCACCCCAGTACCAGTTCTTGTAAAGTTTTCTGCTCCTGAGCTTCTACTGTGTTAAGTTGTGATTCTCCGTATCTACTTTTCAATTTGATGGTTGGGGGGCAGCAGTTTTCCCTGTGACCTCAGTCGTCTGACGGATCTGAGAAGAACTGTTAACTTTCAGTTTGTTCAGTGTTTTTCTTGCATGGATGGTAGTGATAGCTTCCAGGCTTCTTATATGCTGGACTAGACGGTGACTGTTTCTCAGGATTCCCTTGTAATGACCCTGGTAATTGTAATGTGTACTAGTCAGGTATATTGTAGGTTTCTCATCTAATGGAATTTGGCTGATTTTTACATGCTTAGATAGGGAGCATGGGTTTTGAAGAGGAAGGGCTCAGAATTGTCCTTCCCATCATATCACACTCTCAACATGATTTGTGACTGTTGATATTGAACCTGATTACCTGGCTGAGGTCAGGTTAGTTAGGTTTCTCTACTTTAAAGCTATTTTTTTTCTCTTTTCTATGTTGATCTCCTTGAAAGGAAATCACCATACACAGCTCACAATTAAGGAGTAGAGGTTTATGCTCCCTCCCTTTAGGGTGGATTAACTACATAATTTATTTGGAATTCTTCTGCATGGGAGATTTGCCTCCTCATATCCAATTAATAATTTATTCAATCATCTATTTATATAAATATGAATTTATATATTTATTTTATACCTTGAGTAATAACCCAAGACTACTTAATTTTGGTGTGGAAGTTGTCCTAGCTTTAGCCATTGGGATCTCCTTTGCTTGGTGTTTGTGTCCATTTGAGATATCCCATTATTGCGTGTGGTTTTATTGTAACTGTTTTGTCTAGTTTTTGAGAACACACTTACTTTCTGGTATTATAAAATATTTTAGGCCTACTTTGAATATTTTCTGCCCTAGTTTTAGAATCAGCCATTTCTCCAAGGATCCATGCTTCCTTTTGTTGGATAATGGCATACAAAACCAAGATCTGCGTACCAGGTATGCTCTTTGCTAGGAAAGTATTATTTTCAGGCTCTCCCAGCTGAGAGAGTAAGGTGATAGATGTGTGTACACTAACCCAAGAATATATTTTCATATGTAACCATCTGTATCTATATTAAGTTAAACATGGATACTTATGTCAATCTAGCCTTCTGTTACCACTGCGTTTTAATAATTGTTAAGTATTTTAAAAGAAATATAAATTTTGAATGCAAAAACTACATCTTATTTATTGTGATTTACATTTATGGTAAAACGCATCCAAATTTTGAGCATTTTGAATACAATTTTATTTAACATGTTTTTTCATACCATCTGCCCTATATACGTTTAATATGTTCATCATCTAAATAACGTTATTGCTAGAATATGAATTACATGATGATATTAAAAACAGCCAATTCATGATTTTGCTGAAATGAACACAAGAACCATAAATTTTATAGACTATATAATAATGTATGAATCACATGTGCATCTTAATTTTTCTACTCATATGTAAATAAAATACTCTACTATAAACAAAAACAATCTATAAACAGAATACTCAGAATTTGAATTTAATTCAGTCGTTTTTGAAATATTACCACCTTTTAGTTGTGTAAAACCCATAGGCTGTTCACAGTGGCTCACACCTGTAATCTCAGCACTTTGGAAGGCCAAGGTGGGAAGACTGCTTGAGCTAGGAGTTCAAGAACAGCCTGAGCCACATAAGAAGACCCTGTTTCCGCAAAATGTAAAAACACTAGGTAGGCATAGTGACGCATACCTCTGTTCCCAGCCACTTGGGAGGTTGAGGTAGGAGGACTGATTGAGCCCAGAAGGTCAAGGCTGCAGTGAGCCATGATTGCACCACTGCACTCCAACCTGGGCAACAGAGTGAAAACCTGTCTCGAAAAAGCGAACAACAACAACAACAACAACACACACACACACACACACACACAAAGCCTTGTAAATATTTTTCTGATTTGTTGTTATGAAGACATTTCAGTAGTAGAAGGTTAGAAGGTAGTCTATTTAGCAGTTTGAGATTTTGATGTATAATCTCTAAATTCTGGCCTGTGGCATGAAGGTCTCCATTTATGTTCTGGCGTGGAGCCCTGCGGGTGTCAGGGGCAGGCTTGCTTCCTCCAGCTGGGAAGACATCCACTCTGTGGCCTTGCAGGAACCTATCTGTGTTGAATGACATCAAACAGTTTTCCATTTATTCGGTCAACAGCACAGCTCCTCCTCCCTCTCCTTTCCTTGATGACCCTGGTGATGACTCTGTCCCTACTGACCTCCAGCTTCTCCCATCTCTGGAGAATAAACCCCAGAGAGGGGCCTCCTGACTCACAGGGAGAAAGGATTTGGTAAGAAAAT
This sequence comes from Colobus angolensis palliatus, assembly GCF_000951035.1. Taxonomy (NCBI): domain Eukaryota; kingdom Metazoa; phylum Chordata; class Mammalia; order Primates; family Cercopithecidae; genus Colobus; species Colobus angolensis. Next base: position 1,728,036 of record NW_012116666.1, on the reverse strand, counting down.
CATGAATATGGCTGGGCGTGGTGGCTTATGCCTGTAATGCCAGCACATTGGGAGACCAAGGTGGGTGGATCACGAGGTCAGGAGTTTGAGACCAGCCTGGCCAACATAGTGAAACCCCGACTTTACTAAAAATACAAAAATTAGCCGGGTGTGGTGGCACACGCCTGCAATCCCAGCTACTCTGGAGCCTGAGGCAAGAGGATGGCTTGAACCCAGGAGGCAGAGGTTGCAGTGAGCCGAGACTGCAGTGTTGCACTCCAACCTGGGCAACGAGACTCCGTTTAAAAAAGAAAAAAGAAAAAAAAAGTTGTGAATACTATTACTCTGATACATTCTTTTACCCCTGTGGCATTTCTTCCAGCTCTGTCTTAATAAAGTAGCCTCAAATTTTATAAAAACCCTAGATACTTCTCATTCTGGGACCTGAAAGCCACTCCTACGTAGTATTAGAGATCTTGCCCCCATCATATTCATTCTTCACCTAGCAGCAAGAACGCTGTTTCAAAAACAAAAGTCCTACTGTTTTCCCATTTGAAACCCTCCAAGGCTTCCCAGTATGCTGAGAGAGAGCCCCACCGTATTTCATGGGCACCAAGTTTCCTAATGTCTTACTGAAAAGTTGGTTACAACTAGAGAAACACTTTGTGTAGCTTTAATCGATCCTTTCTTGCCCTTTGTCTCTGTGTCCAGGTTAAAAGAAACAGTGTTATAAGAGGCACCTAGTTATTACTGCTTCTGTAATCATGGAGACCCAAGAGTTAAGGGCAGCATGCATTCTGGAATGGGGGCTATGAAGCAGCTGACGGGCCCCATTACACCTGAGATGAAGAAAGCAGGGCTGGGATCCTGTTCTTCTTTTATAATAAATATCTTAACATCAGGAATGTTATCTTGATGTCCCTGCTACAGAAAGCTGGGTGTTTGCATGTTGAAAATATATTCTTGTTGTCATTAAGTGGAAGAACCTGCACCCTAACATGTGCCTTAAAAAAATATCAAAACCAGCAGTTCTAAAGCCGAGGCAGCATTTTCACAGCTGTCTTTCAAATTCCATGGGTCTATGTTCACTAGCTCCAAAATGCAGGCTTGGAGATGCTCATGGTCGGCCATGAGTTCATTCCAGCAGGAAGTGACATGGTGTCCTTCAAAATTAGACTCCCAGTAGAAGCATCATTGAGATTTTCCTGTGGTGTCTGACACATGAAAATAACTACTCAAAATTTCCTAGGCCATAATCATATTCGTGTTCTATGGAGTCTTCACTGATTGTTCTGTTCAGCAGTTAGAACAGGCAAAGAACAACTTTTGTGAAAAAGTTCTGTGAGGTCCCACGTCTTTCTGAGAAGGACACATAAGCTCCTTTGCAGACAAACCCCTCCTACACATGAACTTCAGCTTCTCTATCCCATCTCCTGCATATGAATCAGGCCCCAATTCTCAGTGCAAGCCCCAGCTTTTCCTGGGTGGTCAACCTCCAATTATTGATTGATGGTACACATACAAGCCTGATTGAAAAGACGTTTTTGGGAACGATGTAGGAGTTGAGAGGAAATCACTTAGGCAGATAGTGAGGGTGTGGGATTCCTTGGTAAGGCTTTTACTTCTTAAAGAAAAGCAGCCTCAAATCATTTTCTAACAAAGAGCAGTGTGGAAAGTCGAGCTGCAGACATGGACAAGCAAGCTAGGAGCTTGCATAGGTGAGTGCCTGCAGTAACTAGGGACTAGATATGCTCAGGATGGCCTCTCCATCTTCCCTTCTCTGTTAGCCACGTGTTCAGGAAGGAGCAGACAAGATGGTGCAGGCCTAGGGGAGAGTTCACTTGCATAAGGGTGGGGCAACCAACCTTCACATCCGCCCCCACCCCCATGTAAATGTCACACCTGATGGAAACAATCTGTGAGCCCTACATACATCAGACACTGCCTCCTCAAGCTGGACTATAAAATCTGGTGCATCTGCTGCCAGCAGGTCTTTTCTGTTTGGAAGACCCCTCTCTCTGTAAAGAGGGAGCTGTTTTTCCTTCTCTTTTCTTCTGCCTATTAAACCTCCACTCCTAAACTCCTCATGTGTGTTCCCGTCCTAAATTTTCCTGGCATCAGAGGACTGAGGGAACGAACCCTGTGTATTTACGCCAGACAACGTAGCTGCTTCGGGAGGACCCTTTAAAAACTACTCGGTTAATCTATTTCTTCAGATAGTCTAATCCCTGATTTGAATCAGTTCAGGCCCCTGATAAATTTCCTTCACTAAGCCATGCTTCCCTGCCTGCTCTGTCCTTGGTTTTACTCAAGGAGAACCCATGTGACAGGACCAAGTTTGTTTCTCGATGCGCATCAAGGCAATACACCAAGTTACCCAGTTGCAGCTGAGAAAGAGGTTTCATGGCAAAGCAACCAAATGAGCAGACAGAAGGAAACCTCAACTCCATCTCCTCAATGAGTTTGGAAGTAGGGATTTTCAGGGGTTTGGATGAATAATGGGCCGAGGTGTGGGGATCCTTGACTGGTCAAAGAGCATAGGGTGGAGTCATGAGACAAGGAGCCGAAGAAACCTCATTCTCATCCTGTCTGGGCTTCTCTGCAGGGGTGTTCAAGTTGAGGGGGCTCCTCTGGGGGGTTCTTCATGCTGATTGCTATCAGCCATTCCACTAGAATTCAGGATCTGAAAAACATATTAAGCAATTGTTAAACAGAAACTTTATGATTCCAGCATCAGAAATTCCGTCTATAGGAATAACACGGATGCAAGTGGTCAGTCTTTTGACTGTGCTGTCCTTTAAAAGGAATCCAAAGGTCTGCATGACTTTCGGTAGCAATCAGCTACAAGGAAATGGGTGCAAGTATAGCCAGATTAATGTTTAATTTTATTTCTGTCTAGAACTTGACATGTAATTCTTGTCAACTCGGCGAGAGTGGTTTTTACCCCAACATGGGTCTATTCCAGCATTTGATATGGAAATGCTGTGGAGGGCAGATAGCAAGCAGGTGGCCGCTACTTTCCCTGTGAAGTGTGCATGGATCATAGGCGTCCTTGGTGGACTCAGTAGGAGGGAACCTTCCCTTTGAAGGTCTAGCCCCTTTATCTCTAACAGAAGCTGTGCCCCACCTCTGCCTGACTGCCAGGAAAGCTCAAATGGACACTGGCCCAAACTCTGCCTCCTCTGTAAACCATTACTTTGGCACTTGTGTAATTTGTTGGTGGTGTTTTTTTTTGTTTTGAATATTATTTTATTTAAAAATTATTGCACATTTTCTGGCAAGTTGTTTTTCAAAACCTTGTAAGTGGGTGAGGATATCAGTCACTTAAACACTCTAAGAATATTGAAGAGGGACTTCTAGGAGAGAAGAGAAAAATGATTACCAAGTTTCCTTTCAGTCCAGAGGTTCCACAATGCAGTAACTTGATTACCTTGGGCTGAAATGCCTTCCCTTTCCCACTGGCTCTGCTGAAAATATTTGTGCCTTCAAGGTAGGCCTTGACAACTAACGACTGCCCAAGTTTTTCTTCATAATTTATGAGTGATAATAAATGTGCCTGCCGCCTCACTGTTGGTGTTCTTTCAAATGGCAAGTGTAGACATGAAAACCTGATGACTCATGAAAATGAAATGTCCCAGCATGGCAGGTGAATTCCACACTGGCGTAGCTCCGTGCTGTTGGTTAAAAAGACAAAGACCCACACGATTTCTCAGGAGGGGCAGCAGGAGGCAGCCGGCACACACCTCTGAGAAGCCGGTTATAGAGCTGCCTTTCCAGCCTGTTTCTCCAACATTGCTTTCTGCTGTGCCCCTCTCCACGCTTCCCACTCCTCATTCACTAAGATCAGTCTTTTGACTGTGCTGTCCTTTAAAAGGAATCCGAAGTGCAGATGGAAAAGGTGGCACCTGGTGAGAAGTAGCAACAGGATTTATAGAATCTGTACCTAAAAGATGCCTCTGTCCAGAAAGGGGGCGGCCACTCTCAGGAATCATCCTCAAACTGAATGTAGGCCATCAAGGACCTCAGAGAGCACAAGTTAATTGAAATGAAATCGATCCTGCCAGGGCTTTAATGAAGATGTTGAGAAGCCTGCTGGCAGCTGGGACCTAGCAGGCCAGTGTGAAGCTGCGATGGACAGTCCCTGGATTAAAAAGGGACACGAGGAACAGACTGAGGGAGCCACTATGCTAAATGTACCTGCCACTGAGAACCTCCATTCCCAGCCTCCACCTGTCAGACACTCACTCCCGGGGCAGCAAACAATAGACACAGAGATCGGGGGCCTGTGGCTACTTCTGTTGCTCCAGTTGAGCATTTTACAGTGGAGTGAGGGTTTGATCTTATGTCCTAAGGGGTGATCCTTCTGCTGAAACTGCTAAGGAAAAGTAGTCCTTTTCTTTTAACACAGGACTGTGGAGTTTTCTGACAAAAGAATAATTCCACTCTTGCTGCCTAAAATCCATTGTCAGGAGCAGAACATCCACAGAGTTGGCAGCATGTGAGTTACTACTCTGTGCTCTGGACGCTGCAGACCCCCAGCTGCCCCTCCAGGTCGTTCTTTCTCCAAGAGCAGAGCGCTCTTGGAGAAATGCAGATCTAATCCCATCTCTCTATGTGAAGCTCTTTAGGACTCTCAGAACAGGGTTCAAGTTCCTTAGTGGGGCCAACCAGGCAGTATCTGTTTCTCCCTCCAGCATATCTAATAACACACTCCTCTTTCCCCTTCACATCCCAGAGTCATGCCTCTCGCCTTTCCTGGGACATCCAAGCACAAAGCCTCTCTCCACCTCCCCCTCTCCCAGGACATGTTGAAATCCTCCTCCAGGCCCAGATCTTAAATGCTGCTGTTCCCGCTCTTCTGCCACTTGCTCTGTCTTTGTGCTGGGCATTCTCACCAGGTTTCCCATCTTACTCAGCGCCCAGAAGAGTGCCTGACGTGGTTGAAAAGTGGCTGTTGCATATTGGCTGTTGTATGGATGTAGCTATCACTCGCTGTTCTACATTCTGGAATGTGAAATTAGCAGCCAGTTGAATTAAAACCCATTGAGTATGTTTGTATGGATATGAGAACTCGAGGTTAAAAAATGATGAAAATAGGAAAAGTGATGACCTACAACTAGTAGAAATCAGCCGTTTTAGGAGAAAAGTGACTTGCCTTGAGACAGTGAGGAAAGTGAGGAGGCTTTTTCAATAATGTGTGTAAGGAATGATAAGGGCTTGAACCTAAACTGAAGCAGAGGGATGGAAATGTGGATTTGAGAGTCGCACAAGAGGCTAGTGAATGGGCTAGGGTCACATGCCATCAATCAGTGGCTGACTGGGTGACACGTCCCAAGTCATTCAAACCCACTGAGTTTTGGTTGCCTACCTGTGGAGTAAGCATGCCT
>NW_012116666.1:1634110-1722015 GCF_000951035.1 Colobus angolensis palliatus | reverse complement strand
TGGCATAATCTCGGCTCACTGCAACCTCCACCTCCCAGGTTTAAGCGATTCTCCTGCCTCAGCCTCCCGAGTAGCTGGGATTACAGGTATGCACCACAATACCTGACTGATTTTTGTATTTTTAGTAGGGTTTCACCATCTTGTCCACCTGGTCTCAAACTCCTGGCCTCAAGTGATCCTCCCGCCTTGCTCTCCCAAAGTGCTGCGATTACAGGAGTGAGCCACCACACCCAGCCTCCTTCTGCGTTTTGAGTTTAACTCTCTGCCCCTAGTTTTGCCTGACTCCTGGAACCTTTTAATGAAAAGAAGCGATTGCAGAACAATAGATGTTAAAATTCACATGCCAGTAGCTTCCCTGACCTGGTTTTATGTCGGTCTTCCATTCTATCATTTGTGCACGCATTTCCTTTAGATGTATCAAAGTTTTCTTCGGCATCCCAGCCCATTCCCAAAGGATTCGAAGGCAGGCTAGCATGCAAATTTGAACATTTTGGGTAGTTGGTGGTGGGGGTGGGTGTGGAGGAGAATAATTAAAACAGCAAATACCAGGTTAATGGATCAGAAGGTCTGGGGAATATGGCTGAATAGTTTTGTGTTTATTCCTTGTACATTGTTGTAGAGAAGGTAGACATAGCCCTGGGAAATTCACAGAAGGAGGCAGAAATTTTATGGAAAAAGAAGGAAAAGGGACACTGCATATACAGGGAACGGCAGAGTGTTCCTCTGAATTCCTTCTTGCCAGCTCATACTATGATTTTGGTTAACACCCTCCTTCCACGGGGATGCATGTGTGAAAACTGCAGACACAAGGATGAATCACTTTTGTCAGACCCGGACGAAATAGGGCCAGGAAGTCCAGAAGGAGAGGAGGCTTATGCTTACCTTACATGCTTCAGAAAGACAAGGACTTTCTGAAGACCCTTTCTCATCCTTCGTGTATCATCTGCTTTGATAAGATTTATTACCAGACATTTTTAATTTTTTTTTTTACTCTCAAGTGACATTGACAGCACTAGACATCCTTTAGGACTGCAGTGATTTAGAAAAGATGTTCTCAGAAGAACACTTTGCCAGTAACAGCATTTCTACCAACGAAATGACGGCAACTCTGCTTTGAACCTCTGGAACCAGTCAACTGTTTCCAAGCAGCTTATGTAGGTCTCTTTTTGCTAATGAAAGTTCTCCTTATTCTTCCCTCACTGAATGTGCTGGTGCCTTGCCATTCTATGCACTCCAGATCATAATCCTTATTTCTGTTTCTGAGTAAATCCAACATAATTAGAGAAAATTTTTCTTAGGTTAACAAAGTATGGATGGATAGGTGGAGACATCAATAGCTTTGGCATGTATATGAGGTGTCATACCTGACACTGGCTTTCTCATATTATTATATTAGTTGAGCCCTTATCTGTGGTTTCACTTTCCATGGTTGCAGTTAACTGTGGTCGACTGTGGTCTGAAAATACTGTATTAAATTAAAGATTTCAGAAATAATTCTTAAGTTTTAAATTGTGCACTGTTTCGAGTAGTGTGATAAAATTTGGTGTAATCATTCCTTTGCCTATAATATTCACACTGTAGATTCTATCTACTTGCTAGTCACTTTGTAGATGTATTGGTTAGCAGATAACTGTTGTAGTACCATAGTGCTCATGTTAAAATAACCCGTATTTTACATAAAAATGTCTCACAAGTGCAAGAGCGCTGTGTCTATATTATACATTAAATAACACAGTCCATAAGGCTCAGTACTATCAAGTTTCAGGTATCCACTGAGGGACTTCAAATACATCTCCCAAGAATAAGAAGGGACTACTGTAATTTCTTTGAGGTTCATCCAAATGTTGCAAGTATTAACTCTCTACTCATCGTATCGCTGAATAGATTTCGATAGTATGGCTTACTGACTTTTTAAAATCATGCATTTGTTAGTTAAGGCAGCATTTAAGCAAAGTTCTATATAGTTGCTATTCTACTTGTCATGAGCTAAAACTATGAAAGTGATAATTACTTTCATAGAAACTTTCCAAAAGCTAAAAATTGTGAACGCGATCTGTCAGAATTGTGTGAGTGATGGTTTATTAATGCTTGATACTTTTTTCCTGACAGGTAACTGGAGACTGGCACAGAGGAGGCACCCATGGCACATGTTGAATAAACGAGTAGTCTATGAGTTTCAGAGCTTTGCATTACATGTGTGCGAGGCTTGGAGGCCTACTCCAGCATTTGAGGATGAGTCAATAAGGGCAGCTAGGTGTCCAGTCACAGTGACTAACTGGAGTAGTCTCTGCTTAATTTCCACATGCTAAGGGCATGGAAAGGTCTAATCAAGCTATCAGATAAAGCAGGAAACCCAGGCCAGAACCAAACACCCAAGAAGCAGAAAGGGGGAAAGATTGATTGTGTGAAATTGGGGGACACAGGTCAGGATTTGATTTGGAAAGTGGATTGGCAAGTGCTAACAGGGTTGCCACAAATGGCTGTGCTTGTTATGCTCTGCACAACTCCAAGGGATGCCATTATGGAGCCCCCTAGTGTGCAGTACGTGCGCTGTACAGTGACATAAACTGCTTTGAGTAAGAAAGAGGCCTGGTGTCAGATGCCCATCAAAATGGACTTGATTTGACTGCAAAGTTCTGCTCATTGAAAAGGAAGACAAGGTCCAGAAAGCAAGTAGGAGAAGCTGTTCAACACCAAGTAGGACAAATCTAGGCAAGATCAACCTTCTATGGCTCCAGCCATATTGGCCATATTGGCCAAGAATAATCAGGACTCATCCTTTGTGTGTCTTTCTCTTGGGTGCCTCAGCTCAGAGACTTGGAGTTTAGGGGTCTCCTGAACCTGATCCAGGTTTAGAAGTGAGACTTAATTCTAAGTCAAATCTGGGAGCCTGGGCAAACTGGGAAAGACTAAGGCTTATACACTTAAATCCAGCTTGGGCCAACCAATGGGGCTGGCTTACAAGGAGCTGAGAAAGGCAGAAAATGGTTATACAGGGGAAGTTGAAAGAAAAACAGCTCTGCTGGTCCAGTCTCTTAGGGGTCATGTAAAGGACCTGGAGAATATGGCATTATCACATTACTAAGTAATCTTTGTATTATCAAAACATCATTTATCACAAAAAGCATATTTCAAAGGTAAAGCAGGGTTAGGGACTAAAGTCCCAAGACAACAAAGATGCCATCTCCTACAGGAATTTCAATGATCAGGTGCTTTACAGATGTAAGTGTATTTTGTTATTGTAAATATTGTAAAATATTGTACAATTGTAAAATAGAATTCTGAAACTAATTTATCAATCCTAAAACAAATAAACAAACCCAAAAGCTTCCTTCTTTGTCCTTAAGTGTTCTGTCATCTCTGTTAGTGGTGGTGAGATGTGCTGCAGGTGAACTTGGAAGGTTAAAACAAAATGACAAAATGACATTAAAAAGACAAAAATGACAATAAAATCTCAAGGACAAACAAAAGAACACAGGACTTCTTTTTTCCTACTCTTTCAGCTTTGGTTCCTGGTTCTAATCACATTAGAGCCAATCCCAGTCAAGTCTTAGCAAATCCTCTTATCTAATTCATGAATCTCATTATACCTAATTCATGTTGTAACAACTCCTGCACTGGGGAAAAAAATGTCTGAATTAACAAAAATAGAAGGACCATCTGTGACTGTCTGAGCCCATCATCAGTGCCACAGTCCCATGTGACTGGTTTTTGTAGGACGTGCCTTTATCTGTGTGTGCAGAAATCATAAGCCGTATTCTACCAACAAAAGAAAGCAAACCACTGATGTGACTGTTGTTAGGTGAAAATGTTGCTCGATGCAAGGCTACCCTTGGACTCCTACTGGGGCACACATCTCAGACTAAGGGTATTTTGGTGGTAGCCATGCCAGGCCAGCAGAGGGGAGCTCCTCAACTTCCCCTTCCACTTACTGTGTCCTCAGCAGTCTTGCTCTACATGTCCCCTTCCTGGTCTGCTTCTTTCATCCCCACAGCCACCCTAGTTCAGGCCTTTATCAGTGATCACCTGGACTTCAGCAAGGGCCTCCTCCCCAGCCCATTCTGCCCATGGCCACACAGGTTGCATTCAAAGTGAGCTTGCTAACGGGCATTCTGGACGATGCTGCTTGTCAGATTCGTCTTTCAGTTGCTTTAGCTGTCTTCGATATGTGCTTTCAACTTGTTATCTGAGCAAATAAAGGTACTTCAACCTCATGACTCTCCTCATCCCCACTAGCACCCAAAAACTCCTACGACCCTGAAATAAGAACCATCCTAAATGCCTCTCTCTCCTCTCTCCTCAACTTCTTTCTTGTGATAACCTTTTCACCTAACATTACGTTACCAAAAATGTTCTTTCATTATGACTAATGAATGACTAAATTCATTCATGAATTCCTCAGGAAAAAACCTTTTCCCAGCCTCCTTGAAGGCTGCCCTCTGTGCCTTTTCTATGCATTTTCATGATGATTGTTATTATATAAATATCCTTCTGTCACAGCAATTCTCAGACTCTTTAATAATCTCTTTTCCAAACTAGGCTGACAGATTCTTCAGCATAGGGAGAGATGGTATCCAAAGTTCTTTCTACAAACTTTACCACTCAACCTAGAACATAAGTATGCTGAAATGTATCTGTTAAAATGAATGAATGGATTCTCTGAAAGTACTTTATTATTTCAGTAGGAGTTTAGAAAGATCTTTTTTGCTCTGTTAGGATGAGATTATAGTACAGGAAAAAGGAAGGGGGGTAAAGACAGATGGAAGCCTCAATATCAAGGCATTTCTGTGCGTAGAATTTTTGAGATGCATTATTCCAATTAATGATAAAAAAGAAATAGAATAAAAGCCAAATTCTTCTTCTGCTTTTAGCCAGATATCCAAAGTTCTCCACCTTAGATGACCTCAAGTTTACTGTGATCTGTTCTCAGCATTTGTAGAAGCTGGGAGTTTTGCTTCATTTTGTTACAGATGAGGTGGCGGGGACAGCTGAGTCTGAGTTTCCTTTTCACGGATTGCTGTCACAAAACATCCAAAATGCCCTCATCTCAATGCCTGGGAGTGTAGGGCCTGACCACCAGCCTAAACTCCTTTCTAAGTGGATAGAAGCCAGCATAATGAAGGAGAGCCAGATTTCCTGAAAATCTTTTGTGCAGTAAAAGGTAACAAAGTCCCCATTACTTGCGGATGAAACTCACAGTTATTTATTATTTCTGACAGTCTTGAGGACTGACAGCCTGGGCAGTTCTTCTGTTGGTATCCCTGGGCTCACATGTGTGCTGTAGCCACTGGTATTGACCAGGCTGGAGGGCCCAAGTTGGCCCCATGGACATGCTGGCAGGTGGTATGGCTGTTGGCCAGGGTACCTCCATGTCCCCAAGTGGCCTCTTATCTTCCAGGGCACTGATCCAGGACTCTCCACCACACTGTGGTCTCAGTGTTTCAAGGGAGTGAAGGCGGGGGGGCTGTACCCTATCTTGGGGCTCAGGAGCCTGCCCAGTTCAATGTACCCCACTGTCCATTCATTAAAGGCAGGCACAGGAATGCCCAGGTTCATGGGTTGGGAAAGATACTCCTTCTCTCAATAAGAGGCACGGCATTGTAAAGGCCCTGGGGCTCATGTGGGGTCCTGAACCAGACAATCTGCCACAGTGCAGACCACATCAGTACAAATAACTTGTATTGATCTAGACTAGTGCCAGCTTGAGACCGAGACAAAATTAGAGAGATTCACACTAACACTGACAGTTGCCATAATGGCAACAGGCTTAGAACAAAGCAGCAGATAAAGAGAAAAGCCCTTGCCTTTGCTCTGCAGCAGGGACTGTTCTGAGACATGTATGTGTAGATGCGCTCACAGGCACTGGTGAGGGAAGACTTGATTTCACCCTGAGCCTGATCCTGAAACACGGTCTGCCCACAGTGCCCCAGGGAAAAGGCTTACCAGAGACAGAACTGTGATGGCAAGTTCAGTGCTGGAATCAGTGAGGCCAACACAGGGCTGTGAGGCAATGGGATGAAGAGGGGCAAAGATAACACCTGCAGTTGCCATGAAAGGGAGCATTTCTCTGCATCCACGAATGGAGTCATTGAAGGAGCCCAGGCTGCCTGTATCCTCTGTGGCCACCACTTGCGGGTTCCAGTTCCTCTGAGCTCTCAGTCTGTAAAATGCCATATGCAGAGAATAAGTGCATCTCTGTGTGTAAGGCATCACACAGAAAAAAGTGAAATCTTCCAGACTTTTAGAAGCACTGGGAAACCAGTGGCCCTTAGTCTAAAATCACCTGGTTCTGATGCTTTTGCAATAAGAAGTCGCCCTGGGTATAGAGTGTGCTGCTGGGGTGTGGCATGAGGACCGCTGCCTTTGAATGACTGGTGATCTCACTATGCTTTAACGGGTGGGGAGGTGCAGCTTGCAGAAAGCAGCCCTCTCAGCATGGACTGAGATCATGGGGGAAAGACTATGATATCCTATAAAAGACTGTGGGGTTCCAGAACTGGCTCCTTATTTTCTGTGGTGACACATGCATGTGATGTCTGGACACCTCACTCCTGGAAGAAATATATGAACCTAAGCATGGAGAGTCCACACTGCACAGAAACAAACAGGCAGCAGGCTCATCCTGGGAAACCCGGGCCTGCGCAGAGATCGTGCTCCCAACACCAGTAATCCTGCACTGATGAGTGGGCTGTGGAGGGGTAGTTGAGCTGTGTAATGGACAGTAGGGGATGACAGGCCCCCCAGATTGATGCATAGGCACAAAGCCCTCTATGCAGGCAGCTCTTATAAGAGCCCTGGGTGTCAGCATGGAGTTTAGAGAAGCATTGGTGAGGCATAGGTGAAGGGTCCTCTTGCTGCAGCCCCAAGACTAGTAAAAGGAGGCAGTCCCTGATGGACAGCCACACATTCCCCAAGCCGAGGGACAGAGCAGAGGTCCCATGGGACTACATATTTTTGGCTCCTGAGCCAGGCAGGGCATTCTCACCCATTATTGTCAGGAGGAGTTGAAAACCTCTGGATGGTGAAAGCTAAAAAGAGCTTTAACTGACAGCTGACTACACTATAAAGAAACAGGAGATTCCTGAGTCTATAACTATGTAGCAGACTCCTGGTGGCAGAGACCCGAACACAGCGGTAACCATAAGACTAAGTTGTGCAGAGCAGAGCTTTCATTTCCAGGAGGTCTACTAATACAGTTTCATATACGCCAGCCATTTCCCTGGACTTGTAGAAAAGCCTTCCAGGTGATATTTATGTTTGAAATTTCAGAACGTGCGGTTTTTGAGACAGTCCCAAAGTGATTAAATAATTGCCATGGAATGAAGAATACCAGCAGCCATGAACATCATCACACAATGAGGGCCTGTTCTAATCCTTAGCTGATATCCACAGCAAGCCTTGATTTGGTGATTTCATCACTGAATTTGGGGAATTAACCCATGAGCAGGGTTGGGGGTTTAAGCCACACAGTTTAGGAGACTTAAACACCTAGGAGGCATGTATAAACTTCTCCTATATGAAACTTAACTCATATAGGGGATCTAAAAATACACTTTATATCATAGTCTATATGATAAAAATACATACGCAGATACCACTGATCGATCTGATTCATTTGCTAGGGGGATCTTAATTCTTTGAGTTTTAGTAATGCTCTGTTAAAAATTTGATTTAAACTGACACCATTAAAAATGATACATGAGTCACCAATAAACACATGAAAAAATGTTCGTTAGTCATTAGGAAAATACAGATTATAATCACAATGAGCTACCACTACACACACATATGAGAATTGTTGAAATTAACACAACAAAAGACTGACAATAGTAAGTGTTGGCTAAAATTTGGAAGAATTGGAACTCAGGCACTTTGAGAAAGTGTTTGGAGGTGTCTTATAAAATTAGAAATAAGCTTACTATAAAAGTCACCAGCTCCACTCCCAGGTATTTTACCCAAGAGAAATGAAAGTGTATGTGCACACAGAGTTGTACAAAAACGCTAACAGCAAACAATGCCCGTAGCCAAACACTTGGAATAAACTAAATATCCACTTGTAAGCAAAAACGAATGACTACTGACAGAAGCAGCTATATGGATGAATGTCCAAAACATGTTGAGTAAAATAATTCAAACACAAAAGTATATAGACTGTATGATTCTGTTTATGTGAAATCCTAAGAAAGACAAATTTAAACTATTGTGACAGAAAGCAGCTTTGTGGTTGTCTGGGTTGGGGGCATGAGTATTGATTGCAAAAAGAGCACAAAGGAATTTTGGATGTGACAGAATACTAGATGCCTTGATTGTGAGGATGACTGCACAGTACATAGATGTGTCAAAACCTATCAAATTCAACTTAAAATGGATGCATTTTATTGTAGGTGCATTTTACCTCAATCAAGTTAGTTTGTAAAGCTCCCTAAAATGTGTTTGATTGTATTAAACAAAACTATGACGACATGACTTTGTATCCCTGCACTGTGGTGTCTGATCAATTAGTGAGGGCGATGAATGTGCCCTGCGGCTTCTGTCTCCACTTTTCCTAATCAGGCATTGAGCTTTCCTCTGTTTGTACTTCATCTCGGCTTCCTGTTCCTCTCAGCCAGAGAGCCACTTTGCTAATGGGATAGGTCTTCTCTGTTAGATGCCAGCAGTGATCAAATAATTCCCCAGCGATTAAATCAAACCCAGTCTCCTTCTGAGTTGAAATATTGATTGTTGCCAGGTTCATTTCTGCTAAGTCCCCAGAAGATCCTGTTCCTGACAAGGAAATGCCATTAGCATTTTTTTTCTCCTTTTCAATATAGAGACTTTTTCCCCCACAGTTAATAGAAATAATGTATTTTTTTATATTAGCCACACATATAGTTGTTCTGTATTGATATATTTTGCCAAATACCAGAAACAATTTTAACAGGACAGAACATGATATTTGGGTCTCTTCATGACAGGCAATGATTTCAGCAAATACTTATTAAATGATTAGAAATACTGTCTCCAATCAATTAGTTAAGTACAAGAGATAAAATTCATCCGGTTGGGTGCGGTGGCTCACACCTGTAATCCCAGCACTTTGGGAGGCCGAGGCAGGTGGTCACCTGAGGTCAGGAGTTTGAGACCAGCCTGGCAAACATGGTAAAACCCCATCTCTACTAAAAATACAAAAATTAGCTGGGCATGATGGCAGGTGCCTGTAGTCCCAGCTACTCGGGAGGCTGAGACAGGAGAATCACTTGAACCTAGGAGATGGAGACGGAGGTTGCAGTGAGCCGAGACTGCACTGCACACTCCTGCACTCCAGCCTGGATGACAACAGTGAGACTCCACCTAAAAAAAAAAAAAAACTCATCTTTAATGCATCATCTGATGAAGTATAGGAAATGTTTTGAAGCAGAAATGAACACTTTTTGGGTCATAATAAAATGTCATTTCAAAATGTAGATTTCCCCAGGAAGAAAAATGACCTCTCAAAGAAGATTTTACATTCTTCACCGTAACTGGAGATCAATGGTGCCTTCTGTGATGATGTCATTTGGGACCAGAAATAGCATCTTTTATTAAATCTTGTCTGAGGTTGACCCATCCTAAACTGAACACAGCAAGGAAAGCCAAATCTCTGGAATAAAGATTGTTTTTCCCTCTAACAGGGTTTCTTGCAAGATGGTCCACAATTTTTTCAAGATAAAAAAGTCAGATTGATATCACAGTGGGGAATTTTTCAAAGCAGATGGTGTCCTTTTATTTTTCCCTTTTGATTCTGATGGCAAGTAGCATTGTGATGCCAATTTCCAGGCACAAAAATGGAATTGCCCCAGCAGGTATTCCTTGTGAAAGCAATAATCAATACAAGGAGAAGGATGTCCCTGCTGCCTGGAAGGTGGGACTGTAGTCCTTCCCTCAGCACAGGCTTGTGTCCATCTCTTAAGGTGGCATCAGTGAAAGAGTCTGGGGTTGAAGGAGGGGAGAAGAGAGCATCTACCCAGTCTATTGAAAGGAATCCTAAGGCTCTGGTCCTGGCCTTTTCTCCTCCCACAGGGAAAAATTGGTGTGGTCCAAAGAATCAAAACTTCCCAGAGTCCTGCTCCCTGGTTTTTATTCTACAAATTGGAAACATCTCAAACATTTTCTCCCCAGACATAAGAATAGTAACTTGAGTTTCTTATACTTTTCCCCCTATGGGTGAGGAGTTCCTTGCAGGCAGGGATAGGGAGTCTCTCTGTGCATTACATATGCCCCGGGCCCAGTAGTTTAGCTGCTTGGAGTAGGAGCTAGGGAGGTGAGGACAAGCACTTGTGTTCAATCATCCTGGAGCTCTGCTTTGTCCAAGGTGACACACCCCAAGCCAGATCACGATTGGCCCTTGACTTGGAAGACTGAGTCGTTGCCATAGCCAGGGCACCTGGAAATCTGCGATAGGCTCAGTGATTGCACAAAGGACACATCCTTTACAACCTGATGCCTATCACCCTAGGCACCAGATAGGATCAGAATCCAGCCTAGTGCAGGGGAAAGCAAAGCCAGGAGCCAATGAAATGGCCTGTTACAAAGGTTCTGTCCAATCCTGGCGTCTGGGTGGCAGCACAGTGAGCCAACCAGAGCCCTGCTTTCAGGAAGGTGGGTGCCGGCAGCCTGTAGCAGAAGTGGGGGAGGAGGAAGAGCATGGAGCTCACGGAACGGAATGGGGCCATGAGGGGCAGCAAAGGACCAAGCAATGGCCGCCCACTTCCCAGAGGACTTCTGGGGTTGTGGGTTGGGAGATGATGAAGACTTCTCCCCAGAACCGCCAAGACTGTTGCCCAACTTCCCTGGGAACTCTCAAAATGAGCCTCTCGTCGTCACCTGGAGCTCACCGCGTGTTTCTGTGTTGTGTAGAATTCAATCTTTGATCATAATGGGATTCACTTATAAATAAAAAATGCCACATGGCTGGCAGCCCCAACACTGCTAGAAATAATTACATATTTTCAAACGTATATATAAGTTACAAAGTAATATCATTGAAAATGACTATTTCATGAAAATGAAAGCTTGAAACTTCTACAGACTTCTACAACGAAATGAAAACCAACAAAACGGCTAACGGTCAGACCGAAGGGAAAGAAGCCGAAGCAGTACTTAAAGGGAAGTGCGTGCTTGACATGTCTCTACTAGGGAAAAAGAAATACTGAAAACTAAAAAGCTACGCATAGGATCCATAACCTAAGCTCAGAGAAAACAGGGAGAAGAAGTAATAAAAATAAAAGTAGCAAATAATGAAAGAGAAATCAACATAGTCAAAAGTTGGTTATTGACCAGTAAAGTTGAACCACCATAATACAAAATTCATTGAAGAAAAAGTGAAAGAAACAATATTAGGAATAAAAACTAGTATATAATACAGATATAGCAAAGACTTAAAAGAAAATAGAATTTTAAAACATGTAAAATTGACAAATTATTAGAAAACTATAAAGGACTGAATCAAGAAGAAAAAGAACACTGAACAAAATCCTGTTACTTTTGTTATTAAGTAAACTGCATGAGTATTTAAGCCCTTCCCACAAAGGCTTTGCTTAGTTTCCCAGGCAAGGTCTTTTAAGACTCATAAGGGCTCTCGCATGTGTACATTTGCCATGTGCCAGGCATTATTCTCATTGGCCTATGCACATTAACTGACTTAATTGTCACTGTGACTCCACTTGCAGCTAGTGTTATTCTAATCCACAGGTGAGTTAGCTGAGGCATGGGGAGGCTAAGCATCTTGCTCATGGTCACAAAAATGACAGAGGCAGGATCTGAACTCAGGCAGTCTGTGTACAGATTCCCCAACCCCACAGTGCCCTGACCACACAGATGATTCCCTAGGAAAAGACAATTTCTGACTTACAGAAACCTTTCCAGACCAGCTCTCTTTGTATTGAGGCTGATCTCTAACTCTGATGCTGAAAGCAGATAAAGAAAGGGAAGGAAAATTAGACCCATCTCTATCAGGAACAGAGATATAAATACATTTTCTATAAAATGTATTTAAACAACATACAGACGTGCACTGCAAAATGATGTTTCAGTCAATGAGCAACCCATGTATATGACAGTGGTCCCATAAGAATATAATACAATATTTTTAGGGTACCTTTTCTATGTTTCAATATGTTTAGATACACAAGTACTTATCATTGTGTTACAGTTGCCTACAATATTCAGTACAGGGACATGCTGTACAGATTTCTAGCCTTGGAGCAATAGGCCACACTATATAGCCTAGGTGTGTCATAGGCTCTGCCGCCAGCGTTTGTGTGAGGGAACTCTACGATGTTCACACAATGACAAAGTCACCTAATGACACATTTCTCAGAATGGGTCTCTGTCATTAAGTGATATATGACTGCACTCAACTCAATTGAGATTATTGAAGAAAGCAATTTTGTCAAACATTAGAAAATTAGTAACTTGAAAAGAATATAGTTTGCCACTTTCATAATGTAAGGGAAATGACCATATAGTTAGCTCAATGAAATCAGAAAAATCACTTGATAAATTTGATAAAAATTCAAGGCAAAAACTCTTTGCAAATGAGAAATCAATGAAAAATTCTTAATCTCATGAGAGATAACTACCAGAAAGGTATGAAAAAAAAATCCCACTCAAGTGTGAAATGTCAGAAGCATCACCTGTTAAAATAGGAACAAGATAAGGAAGGATCCGTACCACCCACCGTTTCTATTCTGTGCAGCACCTTCTAGCCAGAGTGACAAGACAAACCCAGGCCCCAGGGACTGAAATAACAAAACTGCCATTATCTGCAAATGTGATTGTCTATATAGAAAATTCAAAGATTCTACAGACAAATTATAAGAAATAATAATTGAGCCTAGCATTGTCTAAGATAAAGATTACATATTAACATCTGTGGTATTCCGTACTCAAACAACTGTTATAAAATATAATTAAAATATTTCACTTATGCTGGCCAACAAATATAAACAGCCTATAATTTTTTAATGTAACACCTTAACATGAAAATGTATAACGTTTTGTTGAAAGTCATTATATAAGTCTTACAAAAATGAAGAGACACACCAGATTTGTAGCCAGAAATTCTTCATATTCTGGAGCTGTCAAATCTCTCCAAATTGATCATCCAGTATAATACAATTCCAACAAAACTGCACCAGGTTTTTCATGAGACTTGACAAGCTGATGTTAACTTGTGTATAAGAGAGACATGGGGGAACTAGTTTCTTCCTACTTCTCCTCAGCAACTGACAGACTCCAGGCAGCTGGTACCTGTTCACAGGTGTCCTGGCAGAAATCAGTCCCACTTCTCTGCCCCTCACCTGCAAAAGCTTGGCCCTGTGGTATGCCCCAGAGGTGTGCCTGGAATCTGATCTCCACCCATGCCTCCTAGTGGCACACAGGGCACGTGGCAGATGTCCACTAACATCCCTGCAACTCCTTCAGGCACTGTTCCCTCCCCAGGGCTGGTGCTGTGTTGGTGGGGAAGCTGGCTTCACACATTTGAGGAGGAGCCTGGCCTCCGCTGTGCTCCGCTGAGTCTGCCATGGTGCTCCAGGGCCAGATTCTCTCAGACTTGACGGGCCCAGGAGCCCTTCTCTCCCTTTGCTAAGTCTCTGTGGGGAAGAAAAGTGATGAGTTTGCCCCTCAACTGGGCACCCTGAGCAGGTGACTGAGCTCTCCCTGCATAGGGGCCCTCAGTCACAAAGCAGCAGGGACCTAGCTGCCCCCTGCAGTGTCCTGGGGATTAAGTGGAAGCTCTCAGGCTTAGCTGGTAGAAAGCAATGGTGGTTCTAGCCTCCACTCCAGAGGAAAGCCAGGGGGATTCTAGGTAAATTCAGACCATTCTCTGACCCATTTCACCCCTTCCCTTCCCCACACAGGACTCTCTTCACCAGCTGGCAGTGTCCATCCCATGCTCACAGGGAAACCACTTGTGGGGTTCACCTTTCACAAAGATGCGGTGGGAAAAAGCAGGCAGCCTCTGGGCCGGTCCTGCCCTGCCCCACACTAACTCTTCCCCTCTGGGCCAGCCCTGCCCTGCTCCGCACCAACTCCTGCCCTGGAAAGTTTCTGTGCCTCACCCTGGAAAGTGCCCTGGGGCCTGTCAGCAACCCTGTGCATGGGTCACCAGCTTCATTGGACAGATGGGGAAACTGAGGCTCAAAGAGGCGACGGAACAGTGCAGAGTGAGATTACCTCTCTCTGGCCCTACAGAGAAGGCGTGTAGCTCTGTCTCTAGGAGTCCAGACTGGGGAGTCAGGACAGGGACCCCATGAAGAGATCAAGCCCGGGAGCATGGCCAGGGGTTGTGACCCCAGAGAGCAAGCGGTGAGCCTGCACACGCTCTCCAGGGAGCGTCGCCGTTCCCCTGGCAGTCTGCTCGCTCAGGGCATTCACAGAATCTATTTCTTCCACCTCCCCGTGCCCAAGTGGTTAATTGCCTTTTTCCTGGCCCAGTCACCTTCGCGGGATTGTTGTGCGCATGCCTGAAATCTCTCCCCAGACACTTGGCTCCGTGGCTGCCTCTCACTTCCTAATCAAACTAACAGGTTTCACATCCAAGTGGTCAGTGAATGAGGAGGCAGAAGTAATCACCAGCAAATTGGCCAGACAGACTGAGCCGAGATGTCTCCGGGCAGCCTAATTCAAAACGTGGGTAAAGATGGGCAGAGTGGAAGAAGAGAGGCCATCGCAGGGATTCTCCGGAGTGAGTTAATAAGATTAGAGACTGGCAGCGTCACAGTCGTCTGAGCCCGGATTCTCTTGAGCCCAGCAGAGCATGGAGGAGATGACAGCCCAGCAGAGAGTGCGTGCTCCCGACCTCTAAACTCGCCGGTCTGAAGGATGCACACAGAAGCTCCCTCCCCAGGTCACAGGGGAGTGCGAGGCTCCTGGAGCTGGACGGCGGCAGCAGGACTGCTGCTCCTCCAGTGCCTATATTGATGCATCTGAGGCGCGCTTGGTACCAAGCTGCATTCAAGAACTGGAAAGCAGGAGGATTGGGTCCTAGTCCAGTTCTGCCATAGCTAACTAGCTGTCTGGTTTTCTTCCAGTCACTTTGTTTTTCTGAGCCTCCACTGACTTCACTGGCTTACTGATAAAATGTAGCTTAAAAACAAAAAATGCTATCCTTTTGAGCACAAGTATTCAATTACCTGAAATATAAGTTCTTCTGAATTAATCAGTGTCTCAAAAGTCTCTCTTCAATATGGAGTAAACACATGGGGGCTCACAGATGGGTCTTGTCCATCTCGGGGTGGTTGAGTTTGTGCAAGGAGAGACCTCCCCAGCCTGGAGCCCATGGGTGTCACTGAGGAGTGGCTTCCTCCAGACCCAGGCCTGGTATTTCACTTGCCTTTCTTCATGCCATTGCTACAACATAGCAGCGGTTCCTAGACCAGCAGCATCTGTGGACTTGTTACAAAACGCACATTCTGAGGCCTGCTCACAAAGGTACTCTGGGTTTAACAACCCCTGCAGGTGATTCTCACACTCAACCTGGAGAGGAGCATGGATCACTGACATGCATCACCACGCTCAATCTTTACTGTCTGTCCAGCTCACCTGTGCAGTTACCACAGTCCCACATCTGGCCTTCTCCAGTCTGAAAGGCCCGGAGCTTTGAGGTTTGAAACTCCGAAATTGATTCCAATATGCACCAAACGTGGAGGATCTCAAAACTGGCTGTTTTGGGCCATCATCACAGGTGTCAGTTTTAGCCCTCAGAGACGTTTCCTCTACTTTCTTGAGAGTACTTTGCCAAGAAGGGGGTTAACTCAGGGAAAATAGGAGTTAATCTGAGGTCTGTCTAGCTATTTCCATTAAACCAATAATTTTCAAATCCACATTTTGGAATCAGACACGCCTACGTTCATAGGTCAGCTTGGCCTCTTGCCTATCTTAGAATCCTCATGTGTGCAAGATGATTTGGTCCCACATGTAGGACAACTCAAAGAATAGAGGAGGGAGTTCAAAATTAAGTACCTGGCCTGTAACAGGCACCTAATGGGAGCATGCTGTTGTTGCTAAGAATACAGGACCGCCTCTGAAATATTTCACCTGTGCTCAATTCAAGCCAAGTTAAGAAATGTTCACCTCTAGAGATATTTGACTTTAATTTTTCTGAACAAGCTGTCAGAGATGTTGGAACCAGAGCAACTCCATCTTGAATAGGAGCTGGGTAAAATAAGGCTGAGAACTACTGGGTTAGGCAGTAAGTCAGTAGGCAGTAAGGTTAGGCATTCTAAGTCACAGAAGAGGTAGGAAGTCGGCACAAGATACAGGTCATAAAGACCTTGCTGTTAAAACAGACTGCAGTAAAGAAGCTGGCCAAATCCCACCAAAACCAAGATGGCCACGAGAATGACCTCTGGTTGTCTTCACTGCTACACTCCCACGAGGGCCATGACAGTTTACAAATGCCGTGGCCATGTCAGGAAGGTACCCCATATGGTCTAAAAAGAGGAAGCATGAATAATCCACCCCTTATTTACCATATAATCAATAAATAACCATAAAAATGGGTAAGCAGCAGCCCTCAGGGCTGCTCTATGGAGTAGCCATACCCCACATGCACACTCATGCACAAATGTACACACACACCTTCACACAATGCTATCTGGACTTGTTTTAGACATTATCTATCTTCAGTTTATTTTATTCCTCAGGAAGCAAAGTAGCATTCTCATAAAACATTGGAACTGAATTTAATCTTTTTCTAATAAAATCTGATGTCTGCATTCAGCCAGGCAAACTGGGTTTAATTTTCCTAATACAACAGCTGGGCACGGTGGCTCATGCCTGTAATCCCAGCACTTTGGGAGGCCAAGACAGGCAGATCACCTGAGGTCAGGAGTTCAAGAGCAGCATGGCCAACGTGGTGAAACCCTGTCTCTACTAAAAAAGTACAAAATCAGCCTAGCATCGTGGCAGTGCCTGTAACCCCATCCACTCGGGAGGCCGAGGCAGGCGACTCACTTGAACCCGGGAGGCGGAGGTTGCAGTGAGCCAAGATCGTGCCATTGCACTACAGTCTGGGCTACAAGAGCTAAACTCCATCTCAAAAAAAAAAAGAGAAAGAAAAAAGAAAAACAATTTCCTAATACAGTATGTCCAGTTTGTGACATGGCTGTTAGATTTGCGTTAACAACACCTCATGGGTAGCTTCCATCTGCACGGTCAGTGCCTGGGGTCGTTAGGACCTCATGAAGCAGACTGTGGGCTGCTGTGGGGCCGTGCTGCAGGACAGTACGAGGATGGCACAGCCCACTGCAGAGGAGGAGGGCTGTTTCAAATATGTATCTACATGAATTTCTCCATTATTGTTTTGTAAATTTAATGACAGTGAGTGCTATTAGAAGGAAGGCCTTGCATGTGAATTGCCCAGGTCCGTGGCATATTGAACAAAGAAATGAACAAAATGCACAAAGGAAGCAGCAGAGGAATGAAACGCAGAAACGAAGCAGCAAAAGTCAGGCTTTATTATAAAGAGAGAAGGCACTCCACAGGGTGGGAGTCGCCCGAGCAAATGGCTCAAGGGCCCCATTACACAGTTTTCTGGGTTTTAAGTACTCCTTTTGAGGTCCCTATGGGCTACACTTCATCTGGATGAAGGATTTGGTTCATGGCTAATTAAAGGCTGATGTGAACTTGCCTGCAGTCAACCCAAGGCTGGAGTGAGTGGATTGGCGGCCAATGCAGATGCAGAGATGGCCCCTGCCTGGCCCGCAGCCAGTCCAAAGCACTGTCCCCTCCCACCTGAGATGTAGGGGAAGGGGGAGAATTGTAGGCAGAGTAGCCTTTGATCCTTGTTTGCCTTTTGATCCAGCTTTAGGAAATTACCGCGTATTGGCTTTTGATTCCCTGCCCCCAGATCTTGGTTTTTCCCTTTGATTCAGCTTTGGAGAGGCAGAGCAAATTGGCCTTAAGTTCCCTGTCTCCAGACCCTATTTTTCTGCCTCAAGTGTATGTGGGAATCCTATTGGTTTCGGTATTGATTTCAGAGTTTCTGTTCTGCCCATTCCTAGTTACTTACCTTAGGGCTCTCCCTAGGACCTTGGTGATTATCTCATCTATAACATGATAGGAATAAATTAGATAACCACCAGCCTCTGCATTCTGTGCTGATGAGAGAGCGGGAGAAGGAAGGCCAGCAGGGGCACTGCTGCTTGGGTGGCCGAGCGGCTACTGCCAGCAGGCACACAAGCGGCTCTCACAGCCTCAGAGGCTTCCTTTCCCTCCCAGATTGACTCCATGTTCAGTTTCTCACAAAATGGAAAGAGCAGGGATTAGCTCAGAAACTTAGGTCCATCTTCTGCTTTTGTCTTTACCTAGTGGTGTGACCTTGGGGATAGTTCTTAATTCTCCTGAGGATTTGTTTTGTCATTTGAAGGAAACGTATAATTTCTGCTCCCTTCTATTTGGAACGTGCGATGACTCCATGCAGCTAAAATGCTGTGCTCGTGGGGCCATCCATGATGCTTCCTGCCTCTGGAGGAAACCCGAGGGTTCTTTGAACACCAGGCTTATCACTCACTATAGGATAGTGAAAGTCTTTCTGAAAACAGATACATGTGGGTCAACAGAATTTTCAAAGCAGCTTTTGACAAGAAACATGCTCAAGGAAGTCCTTTCTGATGTCTTGAGTTATTTTTGCTCTCCCAAAGCCATTGCTCCCAGAGTGTTCTTCACACCTTGACCTCAGACAACAGGCTATGTTGCTACCCCTTTCCCTGCGAATGCCCAGCCTCTGCGCTTCTCATCTGCCCAGTGGGGGACGGGTCACATCGCTGCCAGGAAACACAGCCACACTCTCTCCTGCCTGTGCTCACTTCCACATTGTGCAGGGTCCTGGCCCCATTCCTCCTCCCCGTGTCTGCTTTGGGGAACCTCAAGAGGAAGCAGAGGGATCATTTTTTTTTGGCAGGTGAAGCACAGTTGGCTAAAATGGATTCTTCAGCTTGAGTGGTTGCGATGCATGTTTGTCGTTTTTATCAGTTCCGGCTGCTCAGTACTTAATACACTGTGTGGCTGTACGTAGGCCTTTAAGTTAAACAAATAGAAGAAATTATAAAGCAGAGGACTTTTATTTCATGGGCTGCCAGCTGAGAAAATCATAGGCAGATGTGTCGAATTGGATTGTTTTCATCTGAAAGTCTGCTCACTTCCTCAGCTCCGATTCTTGATGTATTGTGTTTATCAGGCTTATGTCTCTTCTCATATTTTGGGCTCTCACAAAAAAATATAAGCTTAAATGCAAGCGGCTTATGTTCACTGCCTTATTTACGTTTCATCTAGATGATGTCTAGATTTTGGCGTTGAGATGTCCTTTAGAATTGACGGAAAAAAATTAAAGCACGTATTTTACTTCTCTGATGTGTTGGGTACTGGGATAAATAACAGTGAGGGAAAGGGGTGGCTGTGACACCTGCCATGGAGGCTGGCATGGATGGTGTGGGACAGACTCATGGGCAAGGCATCAATCCCCAGAGGGCCAAGCACTGTGGTGGGTGGCAGGGGCAAAGAAGGAGCCATGGGCTGGCTGCTGCTAGGAGTGGTCCCTGGAGCAACCCAGCAGCCCAAGGGTCTTGCCTGGGATCTTAGCTCAGGCCCTGCTGCCCAGTGGAGCCAGAGCCTGCACTTTTAAAAGCTTCCTGTGTGATTCTTGTGCACATTGAAGTTTGAGGAGTGCTGGTCCTGATGGTAGAAGGTCAATGTTAACAGTTATCAGATGATTGAAAAGGACCTCCCCGGGAGGCAAGGGCAGAACTGAGTCATTATGTTGGAGAAGGAGTCGGTGCTCGCCAAGCCCAGGTTAGGAAAAGGAAACATCTGGTGCCAAGGAGGACATTGCCAAAGAGCCTAGTTTGTTCTGGGAACTGCAGGAGTTTGGGACAATGGATCAGAGACTAGCCTGGATGGGAGAGGTGAGCAGGTGCCCGGATCCCACTGGTTCTCGAGTTATCAGATGCTGACATAGAACATGCTGTGGTTGGAACTGAAGCCCTGCAGCCAGACTGCCTGTTTTCCGCCTACTGGGTGTGTGAGCTTGGGCCAGTTCTGGAGCTTCCCTGTGCCTCTGTATCCTCATATGTAAGAACAGTGGTCCCAGCAGCACCTACCCCATGGGGCTGTTCTGAGAATTCACTGGACCAATCTGTGTGAACTCTGAGTACCTCCCCACACACAGCAAGTGCTACACAAGTGACCAGTATATTATTGGTGACTGAAGATTAGCAAGTTGTGAGCAACATGGGGAGGTTTAATTGGTTTCTTGTTTGTTTTTGTTTCTTAATAAAGGATGTTTGGCAGTTACAGAGACAATGGAGTGCAAAGAGATATTGATACAAGTGGAGTTTATGGGAAATCAGAGAACAGCAAACTGAGCTGCAGCTGCATCTGCAGTCCCGTTTTCCACATGCTCTTCATCACTCATCCCAGGATAGAGGACAAGTAGCAACATTCCCCGGCATGGCCTTGCCCCAACTTCTCTGAAGTGTCAGTAGAGATCAGACCATAAATGAAGACAGGTTTACATCTCAGACAGACAGTGACTGTTAACAAGAAAATGCAAAGTCTATAGAGTAGAGCCATGTCCTAGGGCAGGACAAGGGCCCAGTAGCTTAGCTGGGTATCATGCTGGCCAATGACTATGGCAAAGAGGACTGAGAGGCCAAGCCACAGACCAGCACAGTGTCACCATCACAGGCTGGGCCTTCTAGATCTACCATTTGTCAGCCATGGAACTATGGGAAAGACACTGAGCTTACTCACTCTGGATGTCTTTGTCTGGAGTGTGGGGATCACCGGGATCGGCTTGGCTACTGGAAGAATAAATGGGGCACATATGTCAAGGGCCTGCGTGGGACTCAATATGTGCCATGTTAGGGCTTCAATGGTGGTTTGGGGCCAATGTCTGCCTGCCCACTTCTTGAGTTTTGTATGAGGGGACCTAATTCACAGAGCTGAATTGGAACAGGGAGCCATTGTATTAACACTGAGCAGGCTAAAGGATCCTGGGGGGCAGCTCTGAGCGAAGCTGCTGGAGATCACGGCTTGGACAAGGAGCCTGAGGCAAAGCCACATGCCTCCTACCTCCTCTCCTTGAGTCTGGGACAGTTTATGCAAAAGACAAAATGAAAGAGAAGCTGAAGGAGGGCAGGGAATGGGGGTCACCTCACCCCAGCTCTCAGAAGACAGAGGGCAACACCCCCAGAGACTTCCTCTGCATGGTCCCACTGCTGTGTACCCTGCCCCATGAGACCAGCACAGTGGTCTCTCAGAAGGAGCCCATGAGAGAGGAGGCATTTCCTCCAGGACCACCCTATGGAAGATGGGAGCTGGCCCCTACACCATTCTCACTGAGAGGTGGAAGAGCTCCCCCTTCCCCATGTGACAGTACAGCTGTGGCTGTGGTAGACTCCACACTGTTACCACTATGGCGACGGCTCAGAGGCTGTTCAGAAGAACAGGGAAGCAGTGGGGAGAGAAGGAGGAAGAACCCTTTTCCTCATCCAACTAGCTAGAGTCTTTTGAGGGAAAATTCCTGCTGAACCCAAACCATTCACAGGAAACCAGCATTGGAAAAGACCATTCTGTAGCCATGACGAAGTAGGCAAAACCAAGAATCCTCCATCATTGTGTCTGAGCACAGCCAAGAACAGGAACCCTGCAAGCCGTGAACATGACCACTCATCCTTAGCAACTATAGCTCCAGTCTCCCTATTCCTCCTACCCCTTGGATAAAAATCAGTGAATAATCAATCATAGTTACTCCATGTTCTGACGGTATCCACAACAGCCCCTGCTTCCTTGACTGCTCCTAGGATCACCTAACTCCAGCCCGGGTCCCATCACAATTTCCTCTACACCTCTTACTGGGAGCACCAAGGTTCTCCATGGCCTGTAGTCTCTCCTGAGCTGCAGCAGGTAATACACCAGACTTTGACTCATGGTCTCTGGCTGGGGGGCATGGACAGTGCCAAGCCTGTGCTGATGTTTTGAGGGTCCTGGTCAGAGAGGTGGCTCTCTCTCAGGAGACAGAGAGGTATCTTAAGGGGAATGGTGGGAGAGGGAGTTAAAAGGTTAAGCTGCAATGGGCGATGAAAGATTTGCATATTTTGCACGAGAGTTTGGTTTCTATTTTATGGCACGAGGAATCTCTGGTGGTGGGGCGTGGGTGTTAAGAGTGATCGGATTTGCATTTTAGTGAATCGCCTTAGCTGCCACTTTAAGAATGCGTAAGACCCAAGGCGTGCTGGCTAATTGTATATGATAATCATAATCATCCAGGTAAGAGGTGGTGCTAGTTTGGATTAGGGTAGTGAAGATAGTGTTGGAGGGGAAGGAATAAATTGGAGAGAGAAAGCAATCTATTGGATTGACTGGTAAAGGGGAAGACAGGGACAGTTCTGCGATCCTGGATCAGACATTTGGGTGAATGCTGGTGCCATTTGGTTAAACAGAGTTGGGAAGATCAAGGGTGGGTGTTCATTTCAGGTGAGGGATACTCATTATTTTTTGGACACTTGCAGTTTGGGATGATTTGGGGTATCCGGGTGGAGATGTTCCTTCCAGAAGACTTTGGGCTTGATAAGAGTGAATGTGTTGTGGAATGGACAATAATTGGGAGACCTGGGTGGGGAGTGGCTTTGAGTGCTCACAGGGAGCATTTAGCGCTTAGTGATGGAAAGGACGACCTCGCTGAGTATAATGCAGAGGTGGAAGGGACTAATCTTGGACTTCCATGTGGTGCTGGTGAAGCAGGGCACACTGGTGCAAGTTCTTCCACCTCTGAGCTAGAGTTTTCTCTGTGCAGTGGGAATAGATGCCTGAGTCCCGCTAGATGTTCTCTGGATTGAATTGCATCTTCAAAGGGTCCCTGTTGTCTGAGTGCCATTCCCTGATCCTCCACAGTTGTGTGGTTTCACAGGGAGCTACCCTGGCGTGAAAATATTCCCCTAAGAGCTGACTGCCACTTATGTAACTAGTCTCCGTTCAGTCATTCTCTCTGCTTAACTCTGATATCTGCTTTTACTAATCCACTAATACTTTTGTCAGTATCCCTCTGTTGATCGTTGTTAACTTGGGATGAATCAAAGAAAATGAAAATCAACTGTGAAAGTGAAAGCATCAGTTTTGAAGAAGTTGCAGGATTTCAGGAAGCTAGGGAGGCAGACTTTGGGGGCTGACTGGAGAGCGACACACCATTGGCTCTGGAGGAACTAGCCCAGCAGGGCAAAAAGTAGGAAAACTTGCTCAGATTGACCACACAGTCTTCAAAAGATGATGGCTCAAATATCAGTGGATTTAAAGCAGCTGTACATAAAATAGGCAAAGCTTTGGAATATTATCCCGCACTTCTACCCCTAAACTTCCATTTTCAGGATAGGACTGTGGTAGTAACAGCATTCATACCGGACAGGTATTTTCCAAAATCAACCTGTCTTATAAATTTCACATTCGTTACTCAATATAATATATCATATACACATACATTTTGCTTAAACTATAATGCCTTTGAGAGGCCTCTTGTGGTACCCATCAGCTTCCAATAACAAGTCCCACCCCAGGAAGGAGCTGGCTCCATCTCTGGCGTGCATGGCAGGAACTTCACAAATGATAGGTCTTTTAATCTGCTGCCTCACTTTCTTTAGGAAGGAAAGAAGTGGGAGATGAGAGATGTGGAGGCCTAAATAATGGGTACTAGGGAGAAATGAAGAGGGAATTCATTCAACATCAGGAAGTTTGTGTGGTAATTTGAGCAAGGTATTCAGTAGATGCCAAATAGGAGCATGCATCCCTTCTTCTGAAATGGAAGTTGGTGTCCAATCAATTTGGCCCGAAGAGAGATATCACTTTTAAATCTTGAAGGTCCTGTTCTAATCTTTGCCCTTCAGGAAAGCAATTTAGCCTGATCTTAGAATCTGGCTCTCCTCTCTCCTTTAAACCATATGGGTTAAGTTTCCTTCTTTTTATATTTGCCCAAAGCAAAAGTAATATTATAACTTGTTACTTAAGAGGAAATGGATTTCTTTGAACAAATAAGCACTGCTTTTTAAAATAACAAGACAGTAACAAAGATCAAGTCCACACTGTGTTTTGACAAACCGAGTGGGTCATTGCTCCCTCTTGTCACTGCCGGAGCATGGGCAAAAAGGGCCACCTGAGAAGGTGACTCTGTGGCCCCAGCAGGTGCCACCATCACAGTCACTCACCCAGTCCCTAGGAAGTGGAGATGGAGGGTGAAATCTGCTATTGGTTGGACACAGCAAGCAGGAAGGATACCAGGATTTGTCACCACTGCAATAATTTTCTTGGTTCTCTGAACACGGCATGGGAAGTATGGGACAGGGCACAGGGACAGTAGTGAGGGGAACTTGTGTGTATTTTCCAGAAAGACAACGCCCTACATTTCATTTGGGCTAGGAATCAGAACCATCCCAGTTTACTAAAGTTCACTTAACTTGTGAAAGACACAGTGCAGTGATGGACTAAACCACACATGCAACTGAGCAAAGACAATAGACAAGGACCTCTTGTGGCCTGCATGGGCCACAGCGTTTTTGAGTCTGGGTGTAATCTGAACGGGAGCTAAACATTTGGAGAAGGCTTTATTCCTGACCTGGGACTGGTGGGAGTAGAGGGGAGGGAAGGTTGAAAGGGTGCTTAGAAAGTGTAAATGACTTGGGGAGAGATGAGTGAGATACAAGGCTGGAAATGATAAAGGTGGCAGGCATATGGTTTTTATTCACGGGCCAGGTGAGTCGGTTTTTCTGTTGTTATCTGAAATGGCAACAGCTTGTTGGATATTTATGTGGGACCAAGCCCAAAGTTTATGCAGGCTTGGGTGTGTAAGAACTGCCACATCAACTCATGACTTTTGAGAGACGATAGGTGCCACATGCAGAAAATTAGGAGAGGGAGCTAGAAAAAAGAGGTCAAGAATAAAGAAAACACCCAGACTTGGTTTTTCCTCATACCTGGATTGTTGGGGAAGTGGGTTTTTCCTCGTACCTGGGGCGTTGGGGAAGTGGGTTTTTCTTCTCTGACTGTGTGTATGTTCTGGCACCAGGCTGCTGAATGTCCTGAGTCCATGTAATTGACAAGAAGCATGGACTAAGGCTGCATTGCTGTAGTGACCGACACAGGACTTCCCACAGAGATCCTGAGACCTTCTCTGTGAGATAAGAAGAGAGATGGGCAGATGCCTGGGCAGAAAGGTGGATTTTATAGAGCGGCTCCTCACCCGCTGGTCTTTGCTCTCTGTTGGAACCCTGTGGCCGCTAGGGCTTGTCACTCTGAGTACCTAAGAGAAGAAGCCCTGAGGAGACTCGTCAGCACGGCCAGTGCCTCTAGGAAACCATTCTGACCCATGGGCGGGGTTCCTCTAGGAGGTGAGCTGCTGCTCTGAAAGGAGGGCCACATTTCAACATTCCACACCGCATGGGAGCCCTTGTCATTCCTCTCCTCAAATGCAAATCTCTTTTTCTTACATTTAAACTCAAAGTTTGCTCTGAAGATAAAACAAAGTGCCACCACAGGCTACACTTTCAAACTTACATTTAAATTCCCAAGTCAATGAATATACATCTGAAAGCTATGTTCCATATAAGAAGTTTAACTTTCTGACACTCTGTGTTGATCTTCCCTATTTTCCACCATCTTCCTTTTGGCCTCCTTCTATGCAGCATCTTTCATCTTATATAAAGTGTAGAAACAGTGTCAATCTATTTTATAAACTTATTGTCAATCATGGAATAGCAGCTAGGTTCATGGTGAGATCTTAAATCTCCTATTTTTTGTGGATGTACTGGCTTCATACAAAATACTCTTAGTAAGGAGGAGCAGAGGAACCACTGAGGTCCCTCTCATATTCCACACACCATACAAGCCCACTGAATACATATTGTAAGTCTGCACAAAACCCTGCAAGGCAGAGAGAAGTTGGGTTACATGACCTGAGAGCAGAAGAGCTTCCCCAAGAGCCTCGCACACTCAGCAGATGCTAATGTCCAACTGTAGAATCCGCACCTGGGCATTACCCTGAGCCTCTGTGGGAATGGTATTTAGTACAAGATGTGCCCTCAGTAATAATCTCAGAGTGAATACATGAGTGTGTGAATGACTGAGTTTAAGTGATGTTGTTATCAGATGCGTAGTCAGTCTGCCTGGCTATTTCCCACATTTTAATAGACATTTGAAATGCCATCACATTGTTGATGGCATATTTGGACCACATGTCATGGTTGCTGGAGAACCATTCCTTTCTTTCCATGCAGTGGTTCAGGCTTTGTTCTGAGATCTACACACTTGCAGAGCCCATCATTGTGTTCACCAAGCAGGTGCATTTGGAAAACTGGGCCCACCACGACTTGCCCCTCATGAACAAGCTCTACCTCGCATCTAGAAAGTTGCCATAGCCAGCCAACAGAAAGCAAAGGAGTGAGATAAAGAGTAAGGAGAAGAGAGGTCTTACATAAAGTAAGGGAGTGGTGAATTCAATGAGGACTAAAAACATTTCAGTTCTGAAAAAGATTTTCAGAACTGAAAGAAAATACTGAAGTATTTCTGTTGATATTTGAGATACTTATGTGCTTACCTAAATATATATGATGTGTGTATGTATGAGTGTGTGTGCATGTGTGGGCATGTCCACCTCTGGTTGGTGCTTAGTTGTCCACTGTGAAATATGCTAGTGGTGCATTTCACCCAGATCACCATTACTTGACTGGTGCACCCATCCTTCAGCTGCCGAGAGGTTCACTGCTCAGTCCCCAGCCATATTCTCCCTGGAGCATTGCCCTTGGGTGATGGAGAATTGCCCTTGGCTGATGGGAAATGCCTTACCTGGAGATGCCCCCTGCTGTTCCTCACACTCCCAGTGTCTTCTTGGCTCCGAGACTGACTGATCCCGGGACACAAGGGCTCAGCTTCCTGCCTCAGGTGGAGCAACCCTTGGATGCCATTTGTGTCCCAGAGTTCCCAGTTTATCTATGGATTCCAGTTATCTATGTGGCGTAACAGCCACCTAGCCCTGAACTAAATGGCTTAAAACAAGAAACATTTTATTATATATCTTGAAACACTGGGTGAGGCATTTAGCAGGGCTCAGCTGGGCAGTTCTTCTGTTCCACAGGGTATTCACTATGGTTTCAGAGTTGGTTGGCAGCTAAATGGGCCCAGAGTATCTCAAGAGTTTCATTCAAGTACCTGGCACTTTGGTGGGGAAGTAGGAAGGTAGACACAGCTGGCCTCCTCTCCTTCCTCAGGTTGTCTCAGAGTCTGTCTGTGTGATCTTATCAGTAGGGTAGCCAGACTTCTTACATGACAGCTGAGGGCTCCAAGAGTGAGTAGTCCAAGGAACAGAGAATGGAAGCTGCCAGTTCCTAGAGCCTGAGCCTAGAAACAATCACAGCCTCACTTCCACTATATTCTATTGTCAAAGTAGTCACAGGCCAAATGGGACTTAACTAAACTGAAGAGCTTCTGCACAGCAAAAGAAACTATCAACAGAGTAAAGAGACAACCTGCAGAAGGGGATAAAATATTTGCAAACTATGCATCTGACAAAGGTCTAATATCCAGAATCTATAAAAAAACTTAAATCAACAAAAAGCAAACAGCCCCATTAAAAATGGGCAAAGGACAAGGTGGAAATGCAAATCAAAACTACAGTGAAACATGATCTCACACCAGGCAGAATGGCTATTATTAAAAAGTCAAAAAATAACAGATGTTGGCAAGGCTGTGGTGAAAATTGAATGCTTATACACTGCTGGTGAGAATGTAAATTAGTTCAGCTATTGTGAAAATCAGTTTATAGATTTCTCAAAGAACTTCAAACAGAATTACCATTCGACCCAGCAATGGGCTGGATATATACCCAAAGGAATACAAATAGTTCCACCATAAAGCACATGTATACATATGCTCATCACAGTGCTATTCACAATAGCAAAGACATGGAATCAACCTAGATGCCCATAAATGGCGGACCAAATAAAGAAAATATGGTATATATACACCATGGAATACTACACAGCCATACAAAAGAATGAAATTGTGTCCTCTGCAGCAACATGGATGCAGCTGGAGGCCATTATTCTAAGCAAATTAACCAGGGAAAGAAAAGCAAATACCACATGTTCTCACTTAGAAAGTGGGAGCTAAACCTGGACACAAAAAGGGAAACAATAGACACTGGGGCTTATTTGAGGAAAGGAGGGAGGAGGGTGAGGGTCAAAAAACGACCTATCAGGTACTGTGCTCAGTACCTGAGTGATGAAATCATTTGTACACCAAACCCCAGTAACATGCAATTTACCCACATAACAAACCTACACATGTACCTGCTGAACCTAAAATAAAACTTAGAAATAAAAACGTAGTCACAGGCCACCCAGGTCCAAGAGGAGGGACCATATACCTCACCTCTCAATGGCAGAGGCATCAAAGAGTATGGTCCTCCTACAGACTGAGACTAGATGTCTGAAGAAATCACATGATGCTTGCCCCATCCTCATTGCCTTGTTCTTCATGTTTTTCTCTGGAGAGCTCTCCCTCAATAAATTGCTTCTCAAGAATCCTCATCTCAGACTCTGCTTCTGGGGACCCAAACCATCAACCTAACATCCATTGCTTGTCCTCCTTGGCAGCAGCAACACAGTCTTATTGAAGTTTATTAATGGAGCCCCAGGCAACCCACTTTCAGAGTTCCCATCTTCCCTGGCAGCTGGCGTCATGTGATTGTTGTGCAGAACCCCTATTAACCTCAGTAGGGAAAGCACCAGGTTCAAGAGGCTGAAGAAGAGACCCAGAGCCAGCACATGAGACATGAGGTTTTTTAGGGGCTACATACAGGAAAGAATCTAGTGGCTGTGAATAGGACAGGAAAACTGCCTTACATACAGAAATGGTCCAGTGGCAGCAGCAGCAGGCTGGGCAGTAAAGCCACAACTGCTTGCAAACAGAATGCAATTTATATAGCATTGTCAATTAATACCCTCTCCTTATCGACCTCCAGCTGACAACACTTTCATCCATCCCAAAACCTGGGGCCTCAATCCTCTGTATGGCCCATGTTCCATGAGACAGGCCAGGGGCTCAGATGTTTTTCATAGACAAGGAGCTAATCACCGGGTTGGCCACATCCAGGTTCCCTAGCTCGGAACACACATTCAAGTGCATTTGCTATACTGGGTCATTCCCTGTGTAACTTAAATTATTGCTATCAGGTGCATTTACTCTATATTGACCCAGTTCTGGCCAATGAAAGTCAAAGGAATTCTTTTGTGGGGCATCTCAAAATTGTTCTGCTTTCTCAGTAAAAGGAAGCATACACACTTGACACTGCTGCCTCCCTGGCCCTCTTTCTTTTATCTTGAATATAGTTGTGATGACTGGAGCTGCAGCAGCCATTTTGCAAATCTGAAGGAAGGGTCAAGAGAGTATGAATAGCACCTGCTTTCATGTTGCCAAGCCACTGAACCAATGGCAACAGCTGCCTACCTCGGACTTGTCAGGTGAAGAGAAACAACCTTTTGTGTTGTTCTTGTTTAGGTCATTGTCTCACATTTTATGTCACTTGTAACCAAGTGCAATCCAAACAGCCTTGCAGGGGATAAAATAACCAAACTAATAGTTGAGGAACAAAGACATCTACTTCACAGTTCAAACTGATACCCACTGAAGAGAGATATCTTTACAAGATGGCATTAAAGATGCAATTTGAAATATTAGCTTCATGTTGAAGACATTTCCCCCTTTAATCCGTGTTTAAAGTTAGCATGACATAAGTGAGAAAACAGTCTGATCCACTTTCTTTTGTCATTTGAGGGTTTTTTCCCCTCTATTTAAATGAAAATTACTGATTGTCATTTCCACAGATGTTTTAGAACCTAGATGTAATTTGCAAAACATGGAAGAACTGACAATGTTCAGTTTGAAGCTGGCTTATCCCTCTCCATTTAATTCTGTTCTCTACTCATTCTGTTCAAATGGGTTTTGTTAGGGCCTGAAGTCGATAATAAAAAAGGAATGGAATTCAGCATCACCATTGCTGCAGCTGTCTCCATTTTAATACATGCTCATGAGGAGACACTTCCCTCTGTGGCAGTAACTGGCACCAATGTAGTAATGGAACTTGGGCTTGCCTTTGTCTTCCTTGGGGACAACAGGTTGAGGCCTGGCCAGACTACTTCTAACTCTACATCCCCACCACTTGTTATTCTCTCAAATACTTGGTTTAATATAGAACTCTTAGTATTTACATAGCAATTTCACTTAAAAAATGCAGGTATCCTGGGGTAACCAGGCATCATACAGCAACCATTTTGTAAGTTCCAGGCAGGAAAGCAGATGCTGAGAAGAGTTTGGTGGAGGAGAATTTATTCAGGGAACATTACCCTAGAGAATAGGAGTAAAAACTGGGAGAAGCAAAGTGGGCAAAGGAATAAAGACAATTCAAGCTTGTGGCTTGAGCAGGTCACCACTGTGGGCACCTGGGGCTCACTCCTGCTGGGCTTCCTCTGGGAGGTGATGTGGAATGCCCCTCAAAAGTTTCCGCACAACATATAGAAGAAAGGAGTCCTACTGGTTAAATTCAAAAATTCAAAGTCAAAGTAATTCAAATGTATGAAAGTTTGAACTTTAACTTATCCTGAGCTTGAAGGAACATGGCTATGTTACTTGAGTCATGTGCATGCAACTGTGACTTCTGCCTTTTTTCTATAAATGTTTAAGACCAAAGTACACTGGAGAAAAGACTCCCTCAGATCACCACCCCTCCTCATGGAATAATGAACTAATCTGTAACCAACCAAATAGCTGTGGCATCTGCACCTGTTCTTGTAAGGAAACTGTTGTGATTCTGTTGGAACTTTTCTGTCTCTGCCTATGTAAGTGAAACCATAACTTTCCCACTCTGGAAATGTTGACCCCCTTTCATTTGGAGTCAGTGCTTTCCTGGGTGACCACCCTCAAGCTTTGTGCTCATATAAACTCTATACTCTTGATGGAATGAAGAAAAAAGCCAAAAAAACAAAACCTCTGTAAGATATATAAAGAGGTTTATTCTGAGCCAGTATGAATGACCATGGCTTGGGAAACAGTCTCAACAGATCTTGAGAAAGTGTTCCTGAGGCAGCTGGGTTACAGTTTGGTTTTATACATTTTAGGGAGATAGGAATTGTAGGTAAAATCATGAAGGTGTATACTGATATTCCATCTAAAGGGGTGGGATATCTTGGAGAAGGTGGGTTTACAGGTCATAAGTAGAGTCAAAGATCTTCTGATTGACAATTGGTTTGAAGAGCTAAGCTTTGTCTAAAGACTTGAAGTCATCAGAAAGAAGTGCTTGAGTTAAGATAAAGGGGAGTTGCAGAGACCAAGATTCTTGTTATGTAGATAAAGCCTCCAGGTAACAGTCTTCAGAAGGAATGGATGATAAATGTCTCCTTCCAGATCTTAAAAGGTATCAGACTTTTTGTTACTCTCTCCTAGATCTAGGAAATGCCAGATTATACTGATGGAGATTCACTGCAGATGCAAATTTCTCCCACAAAAGGCAGCTTTGCAGGACCATTTCAAAGTATGTCAAAGACATACAGTTTGGGATAAAATATTTTTATTTCCTTCAGGGTCTGCTTCTGACTTGTGATGTGATACCAGAGTCAGGTTGGAATTTGGTTCCTTTTTGCCACAAAGGGTTTGTTTTGTGAATCTTATGGTCTCTATTTTAATGTTAATGCTGGTCCCTTGTCCCTAAATCTCTAAAGGGATGGGTATAATGAGGTGTGTCTCACGTCCCTTTCCATCATGGTCTGGAATTCAGCTTTTCGCAATTCTCTAAGGCTCCTGTGGCCAAGATGGGGGAATCTATTCAGTCAGTTTGTTACCAGAAAGGGGTCCCGATCCAGACTCCAAAAGAGAGTTTCTGGCCTTGTGCAAGAAAGAATTTGGGGTGAGTCCAAAGAGTAAAGTGAAATCAAGTTTATTAACAAAGTAAAGGAATAAAAGAAGGGCTACTCCATAGGCAGTGTAGGGCATGGGCTGCTCTACTGAACATACTTAAGTTATTTCTTGATCATATGCTAAACAGGGGTGGTTTATTCATAAATTTTCTGTGAAAGAGGCAGAGATTTCCTGGAACTGAGGTTCCCTCCCCTTTTTAGAACATGTAGGGTAGCTTCTGGACATTGTCATGGCATTTATAAACTGTCCTGGCACTGGTGGGAGTGTCTCTTAGCATTCTAAGTCATTATAATTAGCATATAATGAGCAGTGAGGAGGCCCAGAGGTCACTTTCGTTGCCATCTTGGTTTGGATGGGTTTGGGCCAGGTTCTTTACCACAACCTGTTTTATCAGCAGGGTCTTTGTGACCTGTATCTTGTGCCAACCTTCTATTTGATCCTGTGACTAAGAATGCCTAATCTCCTGGGAATGCAGCACAGCAGGTCTCATCCTCACTGTACCTAGCCCTTATTCAAGATGGAGTCAGTCTGGTTTAAATGCCTCCAACAGGTTGGGTGGGTGGCTTAAGATTTTATTTTTGGTTTACAATACTTAATCACATTCTCTGAATCTCGTTATTTAAAGCTGACATCCTGTGTTATGCCATTCTTGCATTCCTATAAAAAATACCTGATACTGGGTAATTTATAAAGAAGAGAAGTTTAATTGGCTCATGTTTCTGCAGGCTGTACAGGAAGTGTGGTGTATTCAATGTCTACTTGGCTTCTGGGGAGGCTTCAGGAAACTTACAATCACGGTGGAAGGCAAACGGGAAGCAGGCTCATCACATGGAGAAAGGAGGAGCAAGAAAACAAAGGGGAGGTGCCACTCACTTTTAAATAACCAAATCTCACAAGAACTCACTCACTATCACCAGAACAGCACCGAGGAGATGGTGCTTAACCATTCATGAGAAATCCACCCCCATGATCCAGTCACCTCCCACTAGGCCCCACCTCCAGCATTGGGGGTTATATTTCAACATGATATTTGGGTGGAGATATATCCAAACTATGTCATGTCCCCACCACCCCCATACCCCAAATCGTCAAGAATGCCCCATGGTGCCATATCCATGCACTATCAGGTAGCACACGTGTGCATGCCAGGTGAGTTCCACAGATGACCCTTATGTGGTGTCATCTGACCTTCATGTCAGCCATACTTGTGTGGCTCCTCTGACCCTGATGTGGAGAGCAAGAGATGCAGGGTTCAGGGAAGTGGGCTCTTCTAGGCACCCTTTGCAAAGTTAATCAATGCAGTGAGAAAGAAAAATAGCTCAGAGCAGTCTGAGGAATGTGAGTTATGCAAAATCTATCAGGCCTAGAGAATAGGAAACTTCAGTCACCCCTGCACCCATGGCCAGGGGCAATTATTTAAAGGCATTTAGTTCTTTCTTTTCTTCCCTGTAGTTTCTAGGCTAGCTGATAAATGACCTAAAATGTTACTGCAAGTTTCACAATGTGACCTCACCCATTATCTTCACATTTCTGGAATTCGTGATACAAATAACAATGTCTAGTCAATCACTAATTAGTGTAATTTCTGTAAACCAATGAGAAATCCCAAAAAACAACTTTGTATCTTCCCACTCCTTGTACCCCTTTGCCTTTAAAAACCTGCTTGTAACAAAGTCCAAATGGAGCACATATCTAGGATGACTTGGGTCTCGGTATTCCAGGCAGCTCTGAGCATCTTGGCTCAAGTAAACTAATTAAAGTTATATTTTGTGCCTCAGTTTCTTTCTTTAGGTCAACACCAGCAAATGGCTGGAGGAAGAGTGGGCAAAGAGGATGTGAGGTAGCAGATGGGAAATGTTTAATTCAGCATCTAATAGGAGAGGTCAACAAAGTTTTCTGAAGGAAATAGGTGCTATACAGAGAGTAAAGAGCACATATAAGCCCTTGGAAAAAATAAAAACATGGTAGCACACTGGAACACCTAATGGAAGTTGGAAGAGAAAAAAAAAATTATCAGGGTGTCAGAAAAAAAAAAAGATGAAAAAGAGGTGGGTAAACAAAGAGTTCTGAAATCAGAACTGACAGAAGCAGCTAAATTATTCCCAAGAGAGTTAGAAAGAAAGACTAAAAATGTGGAGAGGGGTGCAACAAAACAGGAATCAGGGTGGCTTTAGGTTTATAGCAACAATATTGGATGGTAGAAAATAATGAAACAATGTCTTCAAAATTCTGAGGGAAAGGTATTTCTAACCAATAATACTTTCCCTAACCAAACTGTCAATAAACACAAGAGTAAATACTTTATAGCATGCAGATCTTGAAAAATTATCTTTCACCTGTCCTTTCAGAGAAAGCTACTGGAGGATGTGCTCCACCAAAACAAAGGGCTATACTAAGAAACAGGAAGACGAGAGTTCCAGAAAAGGCAGTATAACTTGAGAGAGAGTTAAAGTAGATCCCCAGCATGACAAAATGACCCTAGGATGACAGCTGCACTCCAGTTCCAGAGGATGAGCAGTCTTAAATGAAACAGCATACAGAGACCCTGGAGAGATGTTAAGAAAATGCAATTGGTGGAATACTTGTTACAGGTAAATGATTTATACTAGAGTTTGCAAATTTTTCTTAAAGGACCAGATAGTGAACATTTTGGACTTTGCAGGCCATATAGTCTCTGTTACAACCATTGAACTCTGTCATTACAATATGGAGTGAAAGCAGCAGCCATAGATAATACAGAAACAAATGGGTGTGGCTGTGTTCCAGTAAAACTTTATTTACAAAAAAGGTAAACAAGCTGCAAGGCATTGTTTGCTGAGTCCTGCTTTGAACAATGTGAGTGAACTCAGAGTGTAAATTAGTTGTGATTTCATAGGAATCTAAGCATATAAAATGCCAAGGTAATTTTTAACTCTATGGAAAACAATTTTTTTAAAATATTTCCCCGAAAATACCAAGATAATTGTGCATATTACATGGCTCACCTGTGAATGGTCTTTATACAATCACAATCATGTAGACACTGAACACTCCTCTACCCCAGTTTGTGATATAACCATGTGGGGAGTACATGAGGGGTGGGAGGGGTGACAGAAAGAGCAAGACTCTTGTGCACTGTGGTGGGAAGCCTACAGGTAACACCCAGAAGGGAGAATCAAGAAGTAGTCACAAGGCCATATCATTTAGGTGCATGACAGAACACCTCAATAACAAGTAGCTAAGGGTTGGAAGAGGAGGCTCAGTGAAGAGCAATTTAGGAGAGTCTCTGGTGGCCTGGAGAGAACTGTCTCAACTTCCTGAGCCTACCTCTGGGGTCTGCCCAGACCAGACCTCCTGGGAGCAGAGCACACTGTGACATTCCTGAAGTGGAGGCTTGCCAAGGGGTATGGATGGAGCTTGGACATGTGGTCAGGGTGCTGCTTGCTTCTCGTTTTCCACACCACCAGGCAAAGCAGGAAAGGGCTATAAAGAACAAAAGGGAAAAGTTATTTAGAACAGAAGAAAAGGGGGTCAGCTTTGGTTTGGAGCTGGTGCTCCTTGCAAAACCACATTCCAGCAGGATGATTCCTAGGATTCTATGAATTCTAGAACAATTGAAGGGGTATTTGCTAAGGCAAGAAGACAGGATACATTTTATTTAATGGTTTGTTTTATTGATATATGTAAACCAGGTCCTGCCGTTTACATAAGGGCAAAGACGTTGCCTTTGCCCACTGCACAGTGTGGGAGCCCAGCCTAGAGCAGCTGGCAGGGAGAAGGGGGCAACTGGAACAGAACTTGAGGGCACAGCTCCGAAAAGGAGATTTGCTGGTCGCATCTCCAGTGCAAGTCCTTGGCCTGTGCTGCCTGGTTCAGGGTGGAGGTCTGCTCCCAGCTCTCAGGGCCTCCCTTTCTATCTAAGTCTCCACCCAAGTGGCTCTGAGAGAACCCAGCTGACTCAGGGACAGTGGAGCAGAGGCTGGAGAGGGCAGCGGTGAGCCTGGGCAGAGCCGGGTGGGGACCCCGGCAGCAGAGGCCATGAAACAGCCCTGGATTGGGGTTAGCTGGGATCAGATTCTGGATCAAAGCAGGTACGACTTAGGGACACTGTGGGGTGAGTCCATGGACACGTGGGTGTGGAGGCGGCAGCGCTGGGGAAGGGGCAGACACAAATCCACATGCAGCCCCCTGCTCTGCGGGTCTCTCCTGCTCACTGGTAAAGAGATGACAGATCTGCTTGAGCGTTTTGGTGCGGCAGGACTGTGCCTGTATCTCCTTCATTCTGTCCCAAAACCTTGGGTAGGATTTTGTCCTCACTTCACACATAAGAAAACTCAGGTTCAGAGGATTAAATATTATGCCCAAGGCCAGGTGAGCAACTCCACGACCCCACAGCTGCCCTGGTGGCCTCTAGGAGGCCTCCTAGCCTTACTTGGCAATGTTGGGCAGAGCTGGGGTCTACCCGGGTGCTGCACCTCTGGGCAGAGCCGCAGCTTACACTGCAAACTTTGGAAGGAGGCATTGGACTTAAGGGAAAGTTAAAAAAAAAACAAGAAAAAAAAAAAAAAGAACACTCCTGTTTTGTGTTTCCTGCCTCTTACCTGGCTTCCATTAGCCACTTCGGTCAGGGCAGCGTGACTTCCGTGGTGACTTGGGTAATCTTTACAACACAGCTTTTCTCAGAACCTCAAATAACTCATTTACACATTCTGGATCCATTATGGGGAATCTGGAATAAATGGATGCCTGGTATCACTGGGGAAATTAAACTACAGCAATAGAAAGTATCTTATCCAGACTTCAACAGCCAACCAGGGAGCACAGGCGCTGAGTACCCAGAAGCCAGGCAGCCTGAGCCTCTCCAGCTTCCCAGCCGTGCACCAGCACCTCCTGGAAACACTCACAGGATGCGCCTCTGTTCTCAAGAAGTCACATGCCCCTCGGCTACGGCGTGTCAACCCACAGTCTCCTGTGTGCCTACTGGGGTCAGAAGTGATCACTGGGGACGAGAGCCTCACTTAAGAATTTAACAAGGCCCAGGGTAGGGGACGGAGCCATGCTCAGAGCTGCATCAGCCAGCCCTCCATGCTCAGCCATGTCTCTTTCCTAAACTATGAAGGGGATGGTGGCACCTGCTCTGTGGACACTGAGGGACTCACAGGTAGTGTAGGTGATAGGCCCCCCGCCCCACAGGACCCACCCATGCGGGGCAGGCTTGCTTCTCATTTCCACATGCCAGGCCAAGCAGGAAAGGGTTATAGAGGAATGGACCCTCCTGGGTGTGGACGTCTCCTTCATAACCCCTGGAACCCGACAGAGAGGAACACCTGGGGGTTAAGGTGCAGCGGGACCAGTGCTGTCCAGTCACCTGCGGAGACAGGCATTTCTATTCTGATGCTGTTCATACACCAGCCACCAGACCCACGTAGCTATTAAGCACTTGAAATGCAGTTAGTGGGACTGGCACACTGATTTTAGTTTAATTTTAGTTAATTCATATTTAAGTTTAAAAAGCTGAGTGTGGGTCGTGGCTACCATATTGAGTGAAGATCAAGCCCACAGGGTATAAATGACAGGTGCTCATTAGTGTCCAGTCTGACTCTTTCTGGGACATTGTCACTGTATCCGGGATTCCATTCCTGGAAGCCTGGCATCTGTAGGGTTCTACAGATGTCAGCAGAGTTTATCAGGCCCAGCTGTTGACTCCTGGAGCAGGTGTGCTGACAAGTAAGTGAGACCATGTGCTGGGCTGCCACATGCCCTGTGCTGTGGGAGGACCTGTGTGTCATCTTTACTTGTGTTCTGATCAAAGGAGGGAAGGTGTAAAAAATTCATGGAAAGTGTAAAGTGTCAGGGAATATTAGTTACCATGATTAATAGTAATTATCAGAGTGACCTAATTTTGTACCTTCCCCTTTTGGTATCTTGTGTAATATTCACATACCTGTGGTGGGGCCTGTCTCCAGTTTACAGAATTAAAAATGGGCTGGGAGGGCCAGGCGCGGTGGCTCAAGCCTGTAATCCCAGCACTTTGGGAGGCCGAGACGGGCGGATCACGAGGTCAGGAGATCGAGACCATCCTGGCTAACATGGTGAAACCCCGTCTCTACTAAAAAATACAAAAAACTAGCCGGGCAAGGTGGCGGGCACCTGTAGTCCCAGCTACTCGGGAGGCTGAGGCAGGAGAATGGTGTAAACCCGGGAGGCGGAGCTTGCAGTGAGCTGAGATCCGGCCACTGCGCTCCAGCCTGGGTGACAGAGCGAGACTCCGCCTCAAAAAAAAAAAAAAAAAAAAGGGCTGGGAGATGAGGTGTCTCCCCAGGAAACAAGGGGGTAGGTGCAGGGCTCACGGGGACCGAGCTGTCCCAACCCCCTGGTCCTCCACGGCTGCTTCATGCAGGGACATGGAGCCTGAAGTCTCCACCCTCGTCCCCTTCTGTGCCTGTCCCAAAGCAGCCCTTCTCCCTCAGACTTTTTCTTTTTGAA
Source organism: Colobus angolensis palliatus (assembly GCF_000951035.1). Lineage (NCBI taxonomy): Eukaryota > Metazoa > Chordata > Mammalia > Primates > Cercopithecidae > Colobus > Colobus angolensis. The sequence continues at coordinate 1,683,579 of NW_012116666.1, read as the reverse complement.
AATTATTTGAATAAATTTCTTCTTCTAATTCTCTAAGATCAAAAAAAGTACCCTTTATATACTTAAAAAAGCAGCAGTATGAAAATGAGCCCAGAGATCCTTACATTATAAATGCTTAGAGAAACCTCATGGTTATAAAAACAGTAATTAGGTAAGAGGCCCTAAGCATCTGATTCCTTAAAATGCTCTTTAAGGTGGAATGGATTTAGTTAGCATCTGGCACCTTGCCTCGTACTGGTATGAGTGCTTTCCATGTTAGCAAATTTCAGTATCAATTCGAAAGCTTGGCAGGCATGATCCTAATGCTGGCGAGAACAGAAGTCTGCTCCTCATGCTCTCAGATCCCTCCTGGATTCCTCCTGTGTGCACACCAAGAACAGGGAGCTGGAATGAGCTGATACTGTGGGTTATGTGTACATGAACACAGTGGCATTTTGGGTGGCTTTGATGGTACTCCTTCTAGAGGCATTATCTTTTTTACCCGGTCTGGTGTGATATTGTCTGATTAAGGGATTCACTAGCAGAGCTACAGGATTTCCTGCCCCGTGGATGCCAGCAGTGCACTATCCACTATCGTCATGGTGCCAGAGGACTCCCACCCAGGTGATGCTTTACCATCCTCAGACTGGCAACGCTAAAGGATAAGTTGTGTTCATTTCACCACCGTCCAGTTTGGCGCCAGGCAGCAGTGGGGTTGCTTGCTGGGGTCCTTCAACAGGACCTCACCGTAACGTCAATGCCCCCAAGATGAAGTTGGGGCTCTTGCACCCCAGGTGGAATTTTCTTTTCCTTAGGTTTATATTCAGGAATGTCCTCAGAATTTGGCAGATGTCTATGAGGCCAATGACAAATGGTGCTCAATGACAAAGGGATATTTCCATAGAAGAGTGGCCAATATTTGTGCTTGGAAGGAAGGGCTGTGATCCCGCGGGGATGGGGAAGATGGAAAGGGAGAAGAGAATCCAGGATTCTCATTCCAACCCCAGTGGGTGCAGCCTGAGGCAGCCTGCTCTTGGGCAGTGGTTCTCAAGCTGGAACCTGGAGGGTTTCTGACTTCATTCAGTAAGCTGCTGGGCCGAGAATGTGCATTTCTGTCACTTTCCCTGGCAGTGCTGAGGCTGCTGGTCCCTGGTGGTTTCCTTCAATGCTCCTCGGCAGCACCCTTGCCGGTGGAGCCTGTGAAGGTTCCCATTTAACCGCTTGCAATGAACCTGCCAGTGCAGAAAGCAGAATGACAGAGTTCCAGTCCCCAAGTCCCAAAGGAGCTTCCAACTGCTTCCCTGTAGTGGCATTAACATCATTTCCCCCAGCACTTACTTAGGAATGCCACTCTCCTTCTTTCCATTGTACAGGGAATCCAGCCCTTTAAATGCAACCACAGACCTGATTCTCAAGTCCAACCCTGGCCTCTGTTTCAGCCTGGCCCGCGGCCTCATTTCAGGTTTCCATCCTCTCTCACAAGACTATTTGAGAGCCTCCAGCTTCACATTCTCAGCCACCTATTTCTCTCTCTCCTCCTGCCTACCTCACCATGAGGGCTTCTGACATGCAGCTTTCCCCTGTCCAGCCTGTCCTTTCATGGCCCTGTGTGTGCCCATCAGGGCTTTGGTTCTGGGCTTGGACAACAAACAACCCCTGCCCTAGGCACAGCCCCGCTTGTCCTCCTGCCCTGCCATTCACATGGTGTTCCTTTGCCTAGAGGCACTCACGTTCCTCCCTCTAGAAAATGTGTCTTCACCCTGCAGGGCCTGACTCAGAGTTCACGGAAATGACAGAGGAGGTGCAGAAGGTGCATCCACTGAGGGGACCCTGGACACTGGCCATGCCTTCCTTTGCTGGGGCCAGGGTGGGGCTTCCCTGGTCTGACCTGCAGTAAGGGGTTCCAAGAGTTCTGTGCTATTAGAACAGGGCATCCACATGGGGTGGACAGGATGGGGCTGAGCAGAATCCCAGGTCACAGAGGCCCCCAGTTCTGCTGAATGGCCCAGAAGGCTATGCTGGCTGCTGCTGAGAAGACTCTGCACCCAATGCTGCTCCCTGAAGGGCCCAGGTCTGCTGGACCCCGTGTGATGCTGCCATCTGGCTTCCAGGTCACTCCATGGTGTTGGACCTGGAGGTGGCCAACAACAAAAGGTTCTGAAAGACCCCTGGAGGCTGTTTGGGCCCCAGTCCCCGTGGTTTGTCCCTCTTCTCCCTCCCCCTCACCAAAGCCATGAACTTGAAGCCTGGGTCTCAGGTTGGGTTCAAAGTCAAATGGTTTATTTGGGAGGTGAGGGAATAGTCCCCGGAAGGAGGGCGTGTTGATAAGCCAATTAGCATGGTCACCTGGAGCTTAATCACTTGGGGATACCTAGGAAAGGTATAGATTCTACTGTGCCTGGAAAGTCTATCATCAGACAGTGTTGTGGGTTAGATGATGTCCAGACAAATGACATGTCCACATTCTAGCCTCAGTACCCGTGGGTGTGACTTATTTGGAAACAGGGTCTTTACAGATGCAATCAAGTTAGATGGCATCACCAGAGTAAGCAAAATCCAAGGACTGGTGTCCTTATAGATGGAGGTGACATAGAGACACAGAAGGGAGTAGGCCATGTGATGTGGCCACAAGCCTGAGCTAGAAGAGGCAAGGAAGGAACCCCCAGAGGCTCTGGGGGAGAACAGCCCTGCCAACTCCTTGCTTGTGGACTCACAGCCTCCAGACTGAGAGAGGCGAGTTTCTGTTGTTTAAGCTGCTCATGAGTGGCACTCTGTTACAGAGGGCTGTGTGGGGTTGGCTGTCTATCCCCAGCTCCCCCAGTCCTTGGTTGACGGCTGCTATTGAGAGGTTGCTCATTTCCAGGCATCTCTGGGCTCAGGCCCAGGGCAGGGCCTCTGTGGTTCTGGAAGGAGCTTCCCAGCACAGAATTGCTTCCAGTGGCAGCTGTAAGTTGGCAGAGTACAGGGAATGGTCTGGAAGACATGGGCAGGGCATGGGTAGAAACTGCTGCCCCTCCTTGACCAGGCTCAAAGGATGTGGTCCTTGCGCCAAGCATTTGGGATGAGAGACAAGGTCTCAGGGAGCAAAGAAAGGAGGGGCTTGTGGGAATGGGAGTGGGTGCAAATCAGTTACTACTTGAATATCTTCCCCTAAAAGACTTCCACCCCAACATTCTGTCCCCAAGTGTTCAGTTGTCCATGCCCTTTGCTCCTGAATCTCTCCCTGAACCCCAGCACATGCCATTGTACTGTAGCCATCCGTATACTTGATGCCTTCCCTTCTAGAATTGTCGTGCAGGAGTGAACTGCACACCTCATCTTTGTGCTTCCACATATGTAGTGGTTGGTATCTATTTTATTGTTTCAACTTTAGGGCAAAAAACACCTAGAGTCAGCCTATGAAATGCAGGGACCCATGGATCAGGCTCAAGAGGCCTTAGGGAGGGGGTGGTGGCCAGGGCTGTTCCCATAGAAAGAAGGGTGTTGGGCCTGTATGTGGTGCTGCTGGTGTCCCAGGCTGCATGGCTGCCTGTTCCTCTTTTTTGTCCTGTCCTTCCTCAATGAGGATGAGTATCAGCTAACCCAGCCCCATGTAAGTAGTTCAAGGCCAGTTCTCCCTGTTGCAACGAAGCAAGATTTTTCTCAGCCCCTTTGCTAGGCTCCTGGCAGGAGATATCCCATCGACTCAGCCCACCTGGCCATGCCTAAAGGCAACACTCTGGTGTGGATCTTGCACTGCCACGACTGCATGCTCAGCCTCTGGCTGGTGGGAACATGTGAACGAGTGTGTACAGGGTCTGGCCAGCCAATCTGAGCACAGACACAGGAGCAGGCTCTGTGCAAAGCCTACACCAGACCAGGTGTGTTACCAAGGCAGGGGTGCCTGCAAACTCAAAGCCACAGAGAGGGTGTTACAGTGTGCTAATTAGCTGTTTTTGTTCCACTGTCCATAGCCTGATGAATGGCAGTGTGTTAGCAGCTCAGTCAGCCCCTTGCCCAACTCTGACCCACTGCTCTGGGACTGGCTGGGCCCCACTCCTGTTTCTGTTGTGTGGGGCAGCTGCCCTCCACTGTGAGGGCAGAGGAACACAGTGCTACAGCCTTTCTGGGTACCCGTCTTTGGGGTGTCCTGAGCTCTTGTCCATCATCCAAGAAGAGTGAGGTCATGCTGACACTTGAAAGGTGATGAGGATGGAGAGCTTTATTGAGCAAGGAAACGGTTCTCAGTGGAGAGGGAACAGGAAGGTGGTCTCTCACCCGAAGTCAGGTTGTCTTCCCCAGTGTGGCTGAGTCTGGGGTTTTTATAGGCATTGGATGGAGGAGGCATGGGCCAAATATAGTACTGGGAAAGGCAACATTTGATCTGTTAAAAGCATTATTCAGAAAGAACCAGTTGGGGAAGGGTGGGCAAACAGGAGCCGAAGTTCTCACTCTGGGTCATGGGTTTCATCTGGAGCCAGCAGTCCAGGGTGTTTTGATTTGAAGGTGAGGTTTCACCAGGGAACCACCCCTGTCTGCCTAGGTATCTGACTGCCTCCTGTCTCTATCAGCATTGGTGCCTGAACAGGCCATCCTCCTGCAGATGGAGCCACCCTCCTGCCTGCACTGGAACCAATAAAGTTTCCACAAAGATTTAGTCGTGATTTTTATCTTTTTCTTTCCCATTCAAATCATGAGGTTCTCTCACACTTTTTAAGGTCACTTAGGTTCCAAGTCTCAAGATAAAATGTCTCTCCCTAAAGCATAAACCCGATCACCTCTCTTCTTCCTAACCCCAGAGAACACCTTCATCAGTGATATCCCACTCTGCTGGGTTTCATAAGGAGGTATCTCTGGAATACATCTGGGGGAGTTGTGTACATTCTAACTTTTCCTTCTATTTTTTTCCTATTTCACAATTACTACTTTTTAAATTTTATTAATTGTATATTAACATTCACACAAGCAGGCATGCATCTAAAATTCACCAGCCCTCAATCAGAGAAGCAGCACACTGTAGTCACAAGGTCTTTGGTCTGGGGACTGATATCGAGTGGGAAAGCCTGTCCCCACCTCTGGCTGCCATGTGACCCTGAGCAAATTGGGTCAAGCAAGTCACTTCATTTTTTACCTCTCAGTTTTCACACCCTGGGTTTAAGTATCAGGGCAATACACCATAGGCTGTCCCAAGAGCACCTCACAAAACCTCCCTCTCATTTGTCTCTGTCACCGGACTCTGAACTCCCTCCCACCTCCCCTGAGAATGTGAGGGTAGGGCCATGTCCTGGGGTGTGGCTCCCCACAGTCCCTGGAGGAGGTCTTCACACACAGCCTCAAGACCGCCTGGGCCGCCCTCCTCCCTGGCACTCCCCCAGGGCAGAGCTGTGCTGGGAGCTTCTCCTGCCAGCTGCACACATTTGCTGGCCCCAGCATTTCTCCTGCAAGCACATTCAGGTCTTTCCCCAGCAGGGTTACTCTGACAGCCTGTGAATGCACAACACCTGCTGTCTGAATTCTCCTGTCAGTTGTGTTAATCCTGCTTTGCTTTGGGGATCCTGCAGGTAGATTTGGATCCGGATCTTGTCTGCTCAGCTTCTTCTTCACCAAGGCAGTGGAAGTGAAGTTGACCTTCTTGGGAAGTCTTTCTAGACTTGGCCAAGAGAGAGCTGATTGTTGAAGATGGGAGCAGGTGGTGATGCAGAACGCACCAGACCCACAAGTGCCAGGGGTCAGTCCTTACCTGGGCTCAATTCCAGGAGAGATGGCTTGTGGACCAGAGGGACATGGCCTGGGATGGGCTCACTGGTCAGCCCAGAACAGGCCTCCTCAGAGAGTGCGCTCTGGACCAGCACTGCCTCCATGACAACATCCTGACAGCTGCCCTCTCCTCTTCCCTAAGTCACAAACGTCAGCCAGCCCACCCTGAGATAGGAAGAAGCCAGCCTTCTTAAAAAGGTGACTAGCCTTCTTCTACAGTTTTCTTCCAATAATGTTCAGAGAGCCATCAAGCCCTGCTGAACACAGATTTCTGCCATGAAAAGCCTTCACTTTCGTCCACACATATGACCTTCAAAGGACAGTTCGGTTGTTTTGCAAGTGAAGACTTAGCTTGGAGGGTGTTCAAGTAAGACTAAACATAAAATGGCAACAGCAATAGTAAGAGTGGTAGTGGCCAGGACTGCTCTCCTGTGTGGGCCTCCTCTGAGCCTGACATGCATGCTAGTCCCTTTGAATGCCCCATCCCCCGAGGTCAGTCTTGTGTTCACTGCCTCCCCCTCACAGGACATCCCAGGATGCAGCAGGACAGAGCCAGGGTGTGAGTGTGGGCTGGTGTCCCAGGCAACCTCCTACCACACACATCTCTCAGGCCTTTGGGGCTAATGGCTCATGGGGGCACTCACCATGGAGGGGCTTGAGGGGGTCCTATTTGCACACCGGCCTATTTGCCAGGTGCAGTCTATTCCTGCCCCACCTCCAACTCTCAGCCAGCAGTGTCCACAGGAAGCTGGGATGGACCGACCCTTCTCTGCTGACCGCACCCCCCCCCCACTTGCCTCTCTGCCTTTCTACCAGGGAGCCTCCTCTGCACATGTGCAAAGCACCTGGATTTTATGTGCCAGGGACAACCTTCAAGTGAGGATAAGCGGGAGTCCTTGGGTAAATCAACACAGCTTCCCCATATCGTTGGGACGATTTTGAGTTACGTCTTACGTGGTTCCTCAGAGGTCCCAGCAAGGTTGGGCAACATTGCCCACAGCAGTAACAGGTTTACCAACACAGCCTTCCCTTCTCATTCTCCCCACCCTTCACTCCCGGGATTCCCCAACTCCTAACCCCCTTGCCCTCACCACCAGGAAACTATCTGCTCATACATCCTGGTGTCTGCTTTTGGGTGAATCCAAATTAAGATATTTATCTACATAAAACATAATCTGGTTATGATATTAGAATTGTGTGTGACTATTTATCCTATAGCTGACTTGCATTTAAATAGCCAATTGTCATAGATTCTGATGTCTATAAAGACATTAAAAGTCCCTATTTCCATGGGCATCCATTACTCATAGTATCATGGAGCTAGAATGTTTCCTAGACGTAATCTGGTTTAGTGACATTTAATCTTGTTTGAGCCTTTGGAAATTTAAGGAAAGCTACAGACCCACCCCTGGAAAACTGGCAATGTATACAACATTGCCTACAATTTCAGGATGTTCTTGGAACATTTAGATCCAAGCAGAGGTGTTCCTTTGCTCAACTCCCCTGACTCTAGTCCAACCGCTCAGTATGCAGTAGGTAAACTGAGGCCTGGGTTGGAGAAGAGCCTGTCCACACCACCCAGTCAGTGAGCTGATGCGAAGTCTATTGACTCCCAATCTAGCCATCCTTCCACCCCACACCATCCACATCACCACCTTTATTTCTGTCTGTTGTGTTCTTACAACGCAGCAAGCCAGGCGCTGTAGGAGTCCCAGCCACTTGGGAGGCTGAGATGGGAAGATCTCATAAGTCCATGAGTTCAAGGCCAACCTGGGCAATGTAGTAAGACCTCGCTCATCTCTAAAACTAAAAATAAAAATAACTAAGTACACAATCGTAAGGCAGTTTCCGCATCATCAGTATAAGTTTATTACACTTTACTGATCATGATGATGATGAATATATGCAGATTCTCTGCCCAGCTTCCCACTTCAGTGTACACTTGCAGCTTCTGAGAAGTATTTCACACCTCAGCAATTATCTTATTATCATTACAGTCTCGCATCCTCCCTGCCCCGATTAGTCCCACAGGCCTGTTCTTTACCTGCTCAATTATCCAGCTCTTAGCTCTGCTCAGATATATTTTCAGTGTGTTTTTATCTCCACCCTCCAGATTTTCTGCTCTTCTAGGGCCATCTTTTTCGTTTTTTAAAAAAACTTAGTATCTGTTATTTATAACCCACCCTCCTGGCAATTTCAGGATGGTTTTTCTTTGCAATAATGGAAGCTTGGATTAGGATTTTGAGGAACCTGATTTTTTACCCTTCTTAAAAACTACCTATGGGACTATTTTTCTCTGAATGAGTTTGCTCTTCAAGCGTTTAAGTCAGGTCTCAGAGTCCATTAACTTGTTTTCTACAAAGAAGATTGCTTTTTATAAATCACTAATTATATTACTTGTCATGTCATCTTTTTTTATGTTTCTTGTTTTTGTTTTCGTTCTTGATTTTGGGCAGTCCTCTTCTGCTGAAGTATAAAAAGCATTATTTTACCTTGAGAGTCAGGTGCATGACAGGTGACAATTAGACAATCTTCATCCCCTACTGAGGCGGGTGAGGAGGGTCACCCCAATGTGCTGACTCACATCGAACTCATTTCCTTGGGAACTCCAGGGCAGGACTAGACGGAGTTTTCCAAAGGTGCGTTGGGGAGAGCATGAGAGAAGGAGGTTAGGAATGGAAATAGTGTCCATGTGGATGGAAATACTTGGCTGCCAGCAACTTGTATAGCACAGGGTTGTGGAATTCCGCCTCACCCACTGATGCAGTGACTTTGTAATTTTGGCCCACAGAGCTTGACCATGGAGTCTTGGAGTTGGAAAGGAAATTGGAACTCCTGCCACCCCCTGGATTTTTGCAGCCTCTTTAGAACTATCTGCCAGAGGCTGGCCAATCAGCTTGTGTTTGAACCCTTTCAGGTGGCCTTGGACCTTTGATGTGTTGGAATCAGAACAGCAAGGACGTGGTATTGACTGATAGTCAGAAAAGCAGGGAACCACCATTGCCCAAGACAAGGGAAAAGAGGTGAGGAGGGAAGGACTGTGGGTGAGGCTTAGGTCGGGGGCTGGAGGTTGAAGAAGCTAATGCATGGGTGTCTCGAGTCCATAGCGAATTCAGAGTCAGAGCTGACCACTGAGAATGAATCCAGCCTAGTTAGTAGGAGGCTAAAGGGAAAAATGAGTATTTAAAAATAAAAGAGAAATCTGAATAAGACAGAAAAAAGAACAGATAGCTTTAGAGACCCAGCTGAAGTTGGGGGTGATTGTGTGGCTCTAATCTGTACAGTTACGGGGTTTCCCCAAAATTAGTGACCATAACCCAGGGTAGGAATTTTTTAGGGGCAGAAGGCAAATGGTATAAAAGGAATCAAAAGTGCTTGTAATTTATTAATTTAAATGATTGACAATTCAGTATAGTCTAAGTAAGAAAAGAAGAAAGTCCTGGGACATTTGAAGATGGAAAACCCAAGATAGCAGATAGCCAGGTACCTCAATGAGATCACAAAAAAATCATACAAGAACGTGAGACAGAAAAAGCCAGGAAGATAGATGCTTCTTCAACGAGCAGTATATTGGGTTTATGACATCTTAAGTGGAGCCATGCTGAGTGAGAACATGTCATGTTTTTTGTTTGTGCTACTCAGTGTAAATACATCTGGCCCCTTTTTTCCAAAGAATAACATTCACAACTGTTTTTTAGTTTATTTATTTTGCCTTTTGAAAATTGTCTTTCCAGCACTCTTTGATATCTATTCAGAAAAGTGCTACCCATCCAAGTGTTAGAAATCACATATATAGGAAATAGTAACAACAAAAACAATAATGACATCTGGGTGAAATGGTTCCCTACCCTGAATGGAATTTTGGAGTGGTCACTTCCTGCTGAAGAAGGGGAGGGGAGACATATACTGTAGCTCATGCCACCTCACACTTGGTACAGTAGGGACAACACAATGGCAGTTAAATGACGACAAGCAAACTCTGGTTCCTATTCATCAAGAGCAAAAACAAAAATGAAACCTTGGCACCTCAGCCCTTCACACAGTGTCCCTTCCCACCTGTCCAAGTCAGACTACGTGCTGACTGGCAGCCAGGACTGGCCATCTCCAAGCCCTTCCCTTCTACGATCTGAAGCCTGGAGCTGGCTCCTGCATTGCACCAAAGGTTCTCCTGATCTGGCCCCTCGGTCACCACAGGGAGTGCAGCTGCTGAAAAGTGTTGTTTCTTTGCTCATCCACCTCAGTGCAGACTCACCTGATGGGTTCAGACTTTCCTATCTCTTGCTTTTGTTTCACTTTCTTTTTCTCCATAGTTCATGTTCCTTGAGAATTTACCAAACTTTCTAGAGCCTATTTCTGGACAATCTAAATTAATCTGCACTCAGCCCGGCACCCAAGGAAACCCTGCCATTCTTGTCAATCTCCAGCCAGCCTCAAAAACCAAGTCTAGACTGCTGGGTGTGATTCTTTTCTCCTGAGAGTAAATTCGTTCCCCACACAAGCACATTTGCAGTCTGGCCAGAGTCTTTTTCCTGAAAATCTGATTCTGAATAGGCATTGGTTCTTAAGCCCAGCCATCAGTTTCACCGGATCCAGCCATCTTGACATAAAGATCCGTTTCAGAGCACACTTGTGAACCATGCTGCTGTGAAGCTTCCTGAAAATGTACACACACCTCTTTTTTAGTTGTTGGTGATGGCCTGGATAAAGACTAGAAGAGAACTAGTATTTTCCCGAAGTTTTACGTGATCCAGGATTTTAAGAACAATTCCCAGACGTTCTAGAGCACTTGTCAGAGCCCTGGAGCCACAGCCATGGTCCTTCACAGAGGAAACAAACACAGCTGCTCAGAGACTGTGGCTGGTTCCCCGGTTTCAGTGGTCATGTTGCCTCAGACATTCTTCAATCTTCTCAGCATTACTTCTTGCCTCAGCTGCTGCTTACGTGACCACAGTCTTCAACTGATGAACCAAGTGCAGGCTTAAGCTGGGTCAAGTGCCTGTCACTTCCTCCCCCAGTCCCCAGGTTCTCTGATCCAGCTGCATGGAATGTACAGGATGTACAGGACACCCACTAGACACTCAGCACGGGCAATGCAGAAGTGCTGGCGTGTGTCCCAGTCACTACAGCTGTGTAACAATTATCTCAAAACATAGTAGCTTAAAATAACCATGTTCATTCTGTTTAAGAGCCTGCCGTCTAGCAGCTGATGCAGCAATTGGCTGGGAGCTCAGCTGGGGATGCCTCTCAGAACACCTACACCTGACCTCCCCATGGTTGGGCTTCCTCACAGCATGGCAGCTGGGTTCCCAGGGTGGAGAGAGAAAGAGAGGAAGGCATATACCTTTCATGAACTGGCCTCACAAGCCATGTAGCATCATTTCCACAGCATTTATCAGTCAAAGCGGCCACAACCTCCCACCGAGTTTTGAGGGAGGGAACATAGGCCCCCGCATCTTGATGGGGAGGAGCAAGGTTTTGAGAGAGCAAGTGGACCCAGAAACTTTGCTGTGTCACTTTTAGAAAATAAAATCTACCACAAAGAGTTAACACATGATGAAGTAACCCTTGATCAATGGGGAGCAAAAGCAATGGAAAATCTTTTCCCTTGCCTTCTCCTGGAAGGCCATCCTGAGAAAGAGATTTGGCAGCATCCATCCGCAGTAGTAGTTACCCCCTGCGTGACGGGTCATAGCCAATACTTCTGACACTCCATTCTAAGGTCACACTTCCAAATAAACTATTCACACATAAGCCTCTGTCCCAGACATTGCTTTTGGGGAATCATAAGCCCAGGCAGTTAGTACCAGGTGTGTCCCTGGAGAGCAGTCTTGGGATTCGTTTTTAAGGCTGGGTAAGTAATCACCCAGGCGTCACTAAGGACCCTGTTTATAGTTATTGGCTGCGATAACTTTGGCACAGGCAGCATCCTTTAGTAAGGCTGTGGCTGATTGACATGAGGTGCAGATTGAAGGTTCAGAGCGATGGGTTTGCTTGTAGGAGGGTGGGTAAGCAGTGTGGGATAGTGGTAAAGGTAAAATTTGGGGAGTCATTTGGATTTTTGAAACTGAGTTAGGAGCCTTGGAAGAGATAGGCTCAGATACCCCAACTGTCAACTCCAGGCATGTCTGAAGGACTGAGGGCTCATCCCCTGAAGCTGCAAGGTACACACCCCATATTTTCCCTGGGTTAAAGTTGGGGCCCTCATAGAGATGAATGGGAACTGGAAACGCAGAATAAAAACTTGATGTGAATAAGCCTGGAAATCTGACCTCTGGAGCCCCTGAATCCTTCATGCTGGTAGATGAAGTCCACAGCTCTGACGGAAGGGAACAGTTTCTCCTTGTGTGGCGGTGGAGAGGAGAGGCCTTGTCAATACACAGTCCTCACCATGGGCCAGAACTGAGCTTCAGTCAGGGACCCTGGAGTTAGTCCTGGCCCTGTGCTGGGACAGCTCATTGAGTCTCAGGCACCAGGACATGTGCGGGTATGAGGTGGAGGTGTTGAAAACTGTGCTGGCATGGAAGCAAGGAAGGCTTTAGACTCCCAGGGAAGCCCAGAGAACACTCCCTCCACTGAGCGGCAGGGGAGCCCAAGAGCAGACACTGGCGTGGCACTGGCTGTCCTTGGAGGCTGGGGTCAATGCAGAGAGACGCTGCTGAGGGCCAGTGGGAGGGTTTGTGGAGTAGCCAAGGCCAGAAACGAGTAGGGAATGATTTAACATAATGGGCAGCGAAGCCAGAAAGACAACCAGGAATGCTGACCAGCAAAGATCCGTGGTGACAGCTCACTGGGGATAGAAGGGAAATTAACTCACGGTTTCCTCACTGATCAGTTCGCAGACCCAGAATCCAGCATGCAAAGGAAGGACAGGCCCCTTGAGGCAGGATCTGCAGAACCTCCCAGGCATAGGTGGTGGCTACCCCTGTAGTCCATCTGCACTGTGCACTGGTGTTTTAAGGACTGTTGCCTACCAGAGACCTGGGATGTCATCACGTCCCCCTGGTTGGAGGGGAGGCTCGTGGAGGTCAGGTAACAAGTGGATACCCAGCTGGAGCTCACCCCACATAGGCCCACTAGCTGCAGCCACTTCTCTGACCCCAGAATGAAGGACGATGATGAGTATACTCAGTAGCTGACAGAACCTCATATCCATGCCCTGTCCTGTGGAGGAAGAATCGCAATGAAACGGAAACCCCCAAACCACCAGCAGGCCCTCATTTGGGTCCAAAGTAAATCAGAATTTAAATCATATTCTGAGAGGGTCAAAAATCATGTGAGAGAAGCAGGAAGCAGGAGGAGGGAGACGCTGGACTGTGATACTTTGGCACTGAGGCCTCAGCTGACACAGGGTCCTGATTCCACAGAGGCAAAGGGCCCTGGCCTCGAACTCTGCCTCCAGGAGGCAAGGCATGCAGGACACCTGAAGAAAGAGGCCTGGCCTTGAGCAAGGCAGTTCCCCTGGTCTGAAGGCAGTCCCAGAAGGCCTCAGCTATGAGCCGTGGGCAGCCACCTGTCCAACTCCTGGGCCTGCGTCCAGAAGAGGGTCTGAGTGACATCCAGCATCCAGGACTCCTGTGAATGCCCGGAATTCCTGGGAGATGGAAGCAGGTGGACCTTGGCTCCAGCCCTGGTTGTAGGGCCTGTGGCAACTTGATCCCATTGGGCTTCCAGAAAGGACTAGAGCATGATGTACATTGAAACTGCGACCTGTTTTGAAGCTCATTAAACGGTAACTCTTCTTTACTGATGTTTTCACTATTATAACTCATATAGAAACTTCCAGTGGAGGGACAAGGAACCTGGAGCAGGCTCTCATGTTCTGCAGCAGCCAGGCCCAGGTAAAGCACTTGGGCTGCAGATGTGGCTGAGAAGGGGGCTCCCAGTTCTCTCCTGCTGGATCTTTCTGGAAACACACACAGGCACACACACGCTCTCTCACACACACATTCTTCCTCTCTCTGTTTACTTTTACTTTGATTCATTCTCTCAAAAACTGGCAAGAAAAAGGAACATGGAAACAGCTTGAGTTTTGTGATGTACCACGGTGCCTGTTAGGAGCTGCTGGGGGTCTTCTCTTTCCCAATACCTTTCCCAAATCTGAGAAGAGAGTCTGCAAACCATGTCTGTGACTGGCTATACTGGAGGACTTGGGCACTGGACAGCTGCTGTGTGGGGTCTGCGGTCTTTTCTCAGAGCAGAACATCCTGACAAGGCTTGATGGGGTCCTCTGTCTAAGAGTTGCACCCATTCTTCGTCCTGCTATCTCTTTGCCACTCCTTCCTTCCTTGAGTCTTACAGCAAACTGAGTCTTCCTTGAGTCTCATACACAGCAAATGTATGTAATGTAACATACATTACATATGTATAGGGTATGTCCACGCAGGCCCCCTCACTCTCACCATTACACATCGCGGTCTTTCTCCCGGGTGAGGTCCAGGGCAGCCCAGAAGTTTCAAAGGAGCTACCTCTGCTGACTGTCCTCAAGCAGCGATAGAGGGGAGAGGGCGAGTCAACTTTGAAGCTGTTCCAGGGTGTTTTTTAGGAGCTTAGTGGGGATGAGGCTGGCTGCCACTGTGGTAGTCCTGTGAGCACGCTCTATCGCCCTCCTGCCCTTCCCTAGCTCTCCCGACTCCATGCCTGTGCTCCCTGGGAACAGCTCCCGAAGACGTCTCCAGCCTCACATCCTCATATTAGACCATACGAAGACAGATATGTTTGGGACAAATTGACACATGGATTCTGGCCTTAATTTCAAGGAGCCTGAAGTGTAGGAAGCAGATAAGAAGGCAAAAATGCATCTATAATGTCAAATAAACCCTGATTAAAAGTCAGTCTAAAAGAAGACAGAATACCCACAATTGTAATTATCTGGGATTTTTCAAACCAGAAAAAAACTAAACACCAAAAATTGATGGAGTCTGTCTTATGAACTTATAATAATGCTCACCTTGTGTACCAAGACACCATAGTTTTCACAACAATTTCACACTTTCAAATGATTTGGATCTTCACCAAAGCTTGGACAATTAGGGTGGATGTTATGGAGCCCGTTTCACAGATGAAGAAATGGAGAACCAACGTTACAAAGAAAGATGGAGGCCCAGCTGGATCTGGACTCCACAGGCCATCACCCCACTCAGCCATTCATATGGTCTACTTCCAGCTACCTCCTCCAAGAAAACAGCCCATCTCCCCAAGATAATGCCTCAAAAACTTTACAGCTTTGTGTCTACACTGCTATTTAGACATTTTATTTATTTATATTTTTGTGTATGATGAACACATCTAATTCAAGAATATCTTGGCAGGATATTCCCCATTTAATAACTGCAGGGACTCATGTTCCCCACCCAGCGCCTGGTCCTGCTTCTTCTGGTGCACTGGCAGATGAACAGGCTCATTCCCTGTTGGTCCTGCACTGCCTACGCCTGCTTTCCTATCACACAGGTCCTGGAGTGGTCTTTTTGGAATCCCACCTCTTCCACCCTTTCTCCTCCTTGCCCTGCTCTGCAAACCCTCCCTTCTTGTATTTCTCAAAGTAGCACCAACGCTATGCAGAAATGCATGACATTGGAGGTAATGGAAGTGGGTTAGACTGCATACAGAATGGGAAAATAATAGAACGTGTGCACCAGCATCACCGTTACATAAAATTCCTCAACACTGCCAGCTGTGGGGATTTCCCAGGCTTCGAGGTGCAGAGGCATGCCTTCCCACGAGTTGGCCCCACTTTTTTTGCTAAAGCCCTCTTTTCTTCTGCCTGCTGCAAACCTTTTCTTCTCCAGCTGCTTGGTGACCATTTTCAATTTAACATAATTTTCTTTTTCACAGCAAATTACTTCTGTGTGTGTCTCACTCTTCTCCCTCCTGCTGGCACCCACACACTCTTTCCTGTTACAGCTTCAAACAGCTCTGCAGGGGCTCTCTAAATGCAAAGAGAGGTGCTCATGCCAAGAGGAGACCTGCAGTCCTTCAGGACTGTTCACACTGCAACCAGCTTTCCAGAGGCAAGTGGGCTTCACAGTGCCCATCTGTTCCCTCCCAGCTGTCTCGCACCATCAGGGTGCATGCCCGGGCCTTGGACAAACTCCCCTCCAGAACCCAATGCACTCTCTTCTCCTTCTCATGCCGCACTCAGATCTTTCTGTTGTCACTTGCCGTCATCAAGGTAAGCTCTAATCTTACCTTGTCTGGTATGAGTTGTCCCCACAGCTCAGGTCCCGGTCATCTTCCTTGGTTGTCTTCTTGCAGGCAGGTATACAGTTTACCGTTGGCCCTCAGAATGCCTGCCAGGCACTGGGCACCCAGAACAGGATGAAGTGGGACTGTAAATTTAAACTTGAGTGGAGGGCTGAGACTCCAAAAAGCACACTGCATGCCATTCCACATGATTTCTCATAAGCCACTGGCTACCATTATCCACAGTTTTTTGGAAATTTCAACAAGAGGTTTTACCTTAGTTTCTGCAATAATCTTTTATACCAAAAAATTTTGAATTCCCATTTTCTCTCCTCCCTTTATCCTTGGAAGGAATGTGAGCTCTCTAGGATCCCAGTGAAAAATAATGATACAACACCCCTATCCCCAGATATGGAGCCCATTTCTCATGCATATGACACTTAGGGGCAGATTGGAAAAATAATAACCAAAATTCCTTCAGGAAAATATCAAAGCCTCCAAAAGCAAAATATATATTTTAATCTCTGCTAGCAGTGTCACCAGTTCTCTGCAGTCCAAATTTATAACACTGGGGCAACAGCACGCGTAATACAACCGCCCAATCCTCTAGGTTCTCTCTACTGTGCTAATATAGTGATAGAAATTGTTTGATCTGGTAGAAAAAGGGAGGTGAGGATTTTCTCACTCAGCCATTCTGAACACTGCACATCTCCAAAGGAAGCAAAGCAACTACCTACTCTCATGCCATTAAACCCCAAGCAAGGGAAGCCCAGAGAGCTTGTGGAGGGAGCTCCTCAGGAGTGGAGATACATGCAACAGGCACCACCGCAGCAGACCCATCCACAACCCCAGGGCATCTCTCTTTCCTTACTTTTTATATACTGAGATCACACACATGGCATTCATGAGCCTCAATGTCCCAAGTAGAAAGAAAATATCTATATTTATATCTATCCATCCATCAGTAATGAGTCTTATGTATTCTATTCATTTGTGACAGTTTTACTTGAAACTATGGCTGTGAGCACTGAGTTGTGGCATCATTAAGCCAAACCATAAGAAGAATGTTTTACCCAGAGCTTGCAGAAAGGGCTGCTACGTTGTTGGTCTTACCATGGGGGTCTTCAAGATGTTGGAGAAGGACAGATAGATCGTTGGGCTTTTCAAGGTAGCAGATGGCACCTGTTGAAGGAGCACTAACTAGGGACCTTGAAGGGACAGGTGTCAATTGGTAATTGGAGGCTTTTGTGTGCATCTGTTTCTGCAGACATTGTGCACAGGGGTGCATGTGTGTCTCCAGGGAGAGGTTGGAACAGGATTATGTTCTCAGGGGGAAGTTCCAGTAGAGGCTGAAAGTGTTCAGATACATAAAAGAGGGTGATGCTCAACTGGAAATAAGGTCCACTGGGATGGTGACCCAGGGCCACAGGCAGAAGCTGTGGTCACCAAACATTTCACAACTGCCTCTTTTGTGTTGCTCGTTCATGCGTTCTTGGAGAGAGCCTGCTTTTTTTTTTTTTTTTTTTTTCATCTTAGGACCCTCTTGTCCTTGGTGGTTGGAACGGGATCAGCAGGATCTGGCATTGCTGATGTTCCTGGTGGTTGCTTTCAGGGACATTTGTAATCTGGTTATTTGCTGTATCTATTGATTGATGGCCTCTCTGACTATGTGAAATCTCCCTAGCACTAATAATTTTAAGGACTCCTTTTGATGGATCAGAGCCTCTCATGAGTCATTAAGTCACCCACTAATACACTGTGTGTGGGGTATCCTTAAAGACATGTTTTAACTCTCTTCTAGTAGAGGTCTCTATTAAGGAATTTGGGTTGTTTTGGGAGGTCAATTCAGAGATACAGAAATGGGAGGAAAATAGGGCAAATGTTGCAATATGACACAATTTAGAGGGCAGCTCCTTGGGCCTAGTCTTGAGTTTTTCTATCACGTGCTCCCATGATGAAGATGGAGATGGATACCAAGGAACCAAAGGTTTCTACCCAAGTCCCTGTGGCAAAGGCTCTGGGTCTTGTCTATGTCATCCCACAACTGGAGGGAGAACAAGGTCAGCAGGTGAGTGTTGGGGCAGGATTTTGGATGTGCCCACACATCCAAGTTTTTGTGTTCAGTAACTGAAGATAGGGAAGAGACAGGAGATCTTGTCATGTCCCAGAGCAGTTCTTTAAGACACCACACCAACACAACCATTTTTAAAGGCTGCATTGAAAAAATACAAAGATTAGGTACAGAAATGACAACTCTGCAACACGTTTGACAATCTAGCATTCCTTTAAGACTTTTAGCCTTAGTCTGATGTTTCCTTACTCTTTGAACCTTGTACCACTCTTGGCTCCAGAATGCAATATTTTTGTACACAGAGGCATGGTTTGGCCAAAAGGAATCCCGCCTCAGTCATACCCAGTTTCTTCCAATTCGACGAATGTGAAAGAATGAAAATAGGACATTGTAGCAACCTTGCAGGAAAGAGTATCATGGCTGATGAGTGACAAATACCATGGGCACAGGAGCATGGGTGTGACTACACAGAGGCCTGGAGCCTCCTCCATTCCTAGTGAGCAGCACTGGAGTCTGAATTGGGACATCAGGCTCTAGACGAGGTTCTGTCATTTATAAGCTGTGAGACTTCGGGAAGGACCCACAAGCTGTCTGAAATCTTTCTTTTCTACCTAAAATGAGCTCTTGAATATCTCTATCAATTCTAAATGTCTCTGACTCTAATTCCATCAAGTTTGTGTCATTCTCCTTGTCTCAGTGGAAAGAGCTCTAAAAGTATCCTTATTTCCTAATGGAATCATTAGGCCAAGTGCAAATTTTTCAAGAGCAAAATTTTGAATGTCCTTTGGTTACTAAGAAGAGTAAAACCAATGGCATCTACTTAAGGTAACTGGATCCAGGGCAAAGTTAAAAATTAGGATGGATCATTTTCTAACAACTATTCAAAACCATACATGGTTAATTCAGAAACAAATATTCTGAATTCTAAATACATTAAAATTTTCAGAACACCCTGCCTGCACTGCTGGCATGGAAAACTAGCATGGAGCTTCTGGGGAAGGAAGGAAAGACTGAAAGAGAGAAAAAGAAAAAGAAGGAAAGGAGGAAGAAAGGGAATGTAGGCTGAGAGAAAAAAAAAATCAAACAGCTAAGCAGCTAAGCAGTAATCCCTCTAGGGAACTGAAGAATATTCAGAGTTTATTTGATTTTCTTGCAAAGCTTGGGTGAATTCTTGGAGAATACTTCTAATATAGCATTGGCAAGAAGTCTCTGTTACCAGCCTGCCACATTAACACACCATCCCCTCCCAAATGACATACGGCCAGTCACATGCAAAAGAAATACATAGAAGTGTCCATTCAGAGTGTTCCCTACAGCTGACCATATTGGTCAGTTATTGTTATCATTAGTCCATGTAACAAATGCTCCAAAATTCATTGGCTGAAAACAATCATTGTTATTACTCCTGCATCTATGGGGCAGCAGGGATCTGGCTGATCTAGGCTGGGCTTGCTTCAGGGTGCTGGAGCAGGGGCTGCTTGACTGCAGATCATACTGTAGGTCATTTGGGGTGGCTCTGCCACACATACTTCTCAGCCTTCTTGCACCAGCAGTCTGGCAGAGGCATGTTCTTCCTTGTGGCAGAAGCATGAAGGTAAGTGAAAGATGAACAAGGCCACAGAATAGGCCATTTTACCACTTCCCATTGACTGAAAGGAGTCACATGGTGCACACGCACACTGTCACTTCGACCCACTCCCACTGTCTACAATGAATCATAAGGATGAACACAAAATCCAAGAGTGAAAAATACATTCTGTTTAGTTTAGCAGAAGAAAGTTCATTTATTTATTAGTTGCACAAATTTATGGGGCACATGTGGAATTTTATCACATGCATAAATTGCGTCATGGTCAAGTCAGGGCTTTTAGAGTATCTATTCCACAAATAACATACATTGTACCCATTAACTAATTTCTCATTATCCATTAGCCTCCTATTCCCTTTGCCTTTTGAGTCTCCATTGTCTATCTGATCAAAAGAATTCTGCAGTTGTTGAGTAGAATGTTCTGTAAATATCTGTTAATTCCATTTGGTCCAAAGGCAAACTTAAGTCCAATGTCTCTGTTGACTTTCTGACCCGATGATCTGTCTAATGCCGTGCTAATGCTGTGGATGGGTTGTTGAAGCCCCCCCACTAGTATTGTATTGCTGTCTGCCTCTCTCTTTAGGTCCAGAAGTATTTGTTTATTTGTTTTATGAATCT
The DNA here is from genome assembly GCF_000951035.1 of Colobus angolensis palliatus. Classification (NCBI taxonomy): domain Eukaryota; kingdom Metazoa; phylum Chordata; class Mammalia; order Primates; family Cercopithecidae; genus Colobus; species Colobus angolensis. The sequence goes on along the minus strand of NW_012116666.1, from coordinate 1,663,408 downwards.
GGGTGCTCCAGTGCTGGGCATATATATATATATATACACATATATGTGTGTGTGTGTGTATGTGTGTATATATAAATATATATGTATATATGTGTATATATATAAATATATATATATATTTGTTATATAGCTATAATCTCTTGCTGAAATGACCTTGTCTTTTTTTTTTTTTTTACCATTTTAGACTTAAAGCCTGTTTCATCTGATACAAGTATAGCTACTCCAGCAGAAGAAACTTTAATTCATATGACAAAAGCATTTATAAATGGATAAATGAAGAATCAGGACCACTGATGCCATTATTTTCTGAGCTTCATTATATCACTGAATCTTCTGGTATCCTTCTGCTCTGGTCCCAGATGAACTTTGATATCCTCATTTATATCTTTCCCTGGATTCCAGCCATCCACCTAAGCCCCAAGTTACTGATTATTGGTCTGTTTCGGAAACTCAGGACTGTTTCCCCTGATCTGGTGCTATAGACAAGCATTCCTGGTGAGCTTAGTCTGACAACTCCCCACCCAGAGCGCTGGCGTCTTCCCAGGAGCTCCCACCACTGAAGCAAGGCTTCTCCAGCCTCTCAGTGGTAGGAATGATTGATGGCAGCCATTCTGGGACAGAAATCAAAATGCAATAGGCGGAGAAGGGATTGATGCCACCTGCTCTCACTTATTGAATAGTAATTGCCAATCTTTTAGATGGGTTGACTTCATGTGCTTTTCGTATCTTTTATGTTTCTATGGAGCTTTTTAACCTACCTTGGAGATTGTAAAAGGAGATTCTATTTCAGAAAGCAAAGTGAGGAGTTCAAGCCATCTGTCAGCACAGGCTTTGGCAAATAGTATATTTGTGCACTGACTTTGCTTCACATCCACCTCCATTTGCCTCTGCTGTTTTGTCCGAGGATCATGGTTAATGCTGAAAGAAAGAAGCGTGACTCCCATCAGTCATGACTCTTCTCAGATAAAGCAAGGTGAAGTCAACTAGAGAATGAGTTCCACAACGCCAGTAAAATTTAAATAAAATCAAAGTAAACAGTATTTTTTATGGTTACTTTGCATTTTCTTTGGTATTCATAGCCAGTCTTCCTTTAGCAAGATAAAACTCTCTCTCAAGCCCTTCTTCCCATCTTTGCCCTTTGGTTATTTTGCATTTAATACATTTCAGAAATTACTGCAAGATATTCTCACATTTTGTTTATAGTGGTGTGCCTTGTTTTTCCACCATGTATATACAGTGAGATTTGAGGTAGAGAGGACAAATGTGGGTGTCAGTGAAGCCCCTCAATTATGTCTCCAGTGGTCTGTGGGCCTGGTGCACTCTTTCAAAAGCAAGTACTGAGACTTCTTTTTGGATCAGACTGATTCATGCAGTTTTTAAGGGGTGCCTCAAGGTGGAACTGACTCAGTGGTGCTTTGCTCTCTAAAAACAGAACTAAAGCAATTCGAGCTCCAGAGCTTTCCATGGGACTAGGTTGATGCTGGCCTGCAGCATACACCTTTGTCCAGCTCCTTCTCTTTCTTGTCCTGCTCCTGTTGCTCCTGTGAGAGCCTTCCCTTAGGAAACCATTGCCCAAGAGCACCCGTCTCGGGCTCTGCTGCTAGAAAAATTGTCCCAAGGCAGTTAGGTGTTACCTTCTTTGCTGATCAGAAAACAAGCAATCAGCTTAGGTAAATGGCTTTTCCACAGTCATATGAATAGACAGTGGTAGAATAGGTCCTCTGCTTATACACCAAGTTCTGCTTTCAATCCTCTGCCATGCCTGTCACAATCCGTTACACGGGCTGCTCCCTGTAAGGCAGCCAGTGGCTCTGGGTTTAATCCAAGGAAGGTGGGTTCTGAGCAGGCCAGACCCCAATACATGCAGGGCCCAGACCAAGAGCACAAATGGAAACCCACATGCATGAGTCCAAATATTTTAAAATTATAAATAAAGCAAACAAATTACTAAATAAAATATATTCTACCTTCTCACCTGGTTAAATATACCTTTACAAAAATCTGCAAAGTCCAGGTTTAATTTAGAATTCTCAGACTCCTTGGAGTTCCACAACAAAAGGGATGGAGTGGGGCAAGCTGGCTCAGCTCCCCACCACTCCCCACACTGGCTCTAGCCCTGTCCTACAATGTGAAGGACTTGTGGACAGACACTGACACTCTAAATGTTCACACCTGTCAAAGGCAGCCATCCCTTGGTCACACCTTCGGATGAGGATGCACACAAAAGTGGATATGGGCCACTGAGCCAAGAATCCTAGGGTTTTGGGTACCTGGAATGTGTGTACAGACTCCAGATGAGCAGGTCCCTTGGGCTCATGGATTTCATGACTTGTAGACTGGGACAGTCATAACTAGAGGGTCCTCTAGATCATGAATCCCAGGACAGGGCTTCCTTTGCCCCTGGCCAAGGTGATACTGCTCCTCTAGCTACATCCTCATGGCCAAGTCACCTTCCTTGGTGGTCAGTTTCCACATCTGTAAGCGAGGGCATCGGATTATACAAGCTCAAGGTCCTTTCTTGCCATGCGGGAATGTGATTCTGTTGCCTTGTCCAAACATAAGACTGGCCATTTAAGAAGAGCAATCATTCCCTAAACAAACTTGTATAAACAAAAGCAGTGGGGAAGGTCTTATAGTCAGTAAGTAGATGACTTAGAGGAAAGCTACCCAGCCATGAACTGCCTGTGGAATCTGTCCAGCATCTTGGGGTGAGCTCTGCTTCTTGTTTCCAAAGCATGTGTTTCATGCTGAGCAGCTGCTGCCCAACTGCTGTCCTGAGGAGGGAGCATGCCAGCATTTGGCTCCACTCCATGTGTCCTTGGATGGGATCAGAGCCGGTGATGTGGTTTGAAAGAGGAATGCTTGTTTTAAAACAGAACTAAAACGCGGTATTCTGGTAGAGAGCTGCACTTTAATATTAAAGGCATGCCCATCAATATTTCAAGTTAATACACTGATTAATATTTAAACCTGTTAATCCTTGAGTAACATTTTTATTTTCACAAAAAGTTCCCCAAAGTTGATGTATTTGCTTTACTAAAGTCGATCATACATGTCAGCAAAAACCTTGCCAGTGTTACTGGGAAATTATGTGGGCAGGACCATTAACCAGGGAGGATAATGTGGTGAGACTCTGAGCACTGGGACTGTTCTTGAAGTCCAGTAGCATGAATGTACAAGAGAGGAGTGGAAAGAACCAAGTGTGGCATGCAAGAGCCACTGATCTGTGGCTGCTGTGGTCATCTGTGGCCACTTATCAAATAAATGGCCTGAAGGTGGCCTGAGGAACACAGATGCCTGTACTCTAAATTAAGTGGATGATAACATTGCTTTGCCCACTGTACAAAGTCCCAGCTGTGTCATGGATGAAGGGGCTACATGAGGGACAGCTTTATTGAACAGAAGACAGTGGAAAGGCATTTGGAATAATACAGTTCGATGGTATTCAAATCCCCTCCAAAAAGTTGCCTCTAGGGCAGGGTCAAGGATCAGGGAGTATAGGGTGTCTGTGATGGAGGAGAGGGCATTATAGTAGCCAATATGTCTGCAAGCAATGCCACTCCATTTGCATCAGTTTTAAATATTGGACATTCTGGAAGGGGACATTGTTCTGAAGAAAGGGCTTCCACTGCTTGAAATGGAAGGTTGAAGTTCTCTGGCTTTTTTTTTTTTTTTTTCAACTTTCTAACAAGGCAATTGAATCTTACAGAAGGGAAATATATTGCTGGTTAGGTAGCAAGTAGTAAGTTAGAATGTCTGATCATGAGTGAAAAGGGCTGAACCTAATGAGAGAGATTTTGTGCATTCCTATGTGTTTATAAGTGTGTGTGTACAAAATAATCACCAAGTGATCTTGTCCAGCATTGAGTGTTTCCTTCTGCAAGACTGTTTGTTCCTTAGCCTCTGCACAGAGATGCAGTAAAAATTGGAGGATATCATGGGCAACCACATTAACAGTGCATTTTCATTACCATTTGTATATAGGTGTCTTCAGAGACTCTGCAACCTGGACAGAGCTTAAGGAGGTCTCTGGTCCAACCTACTTCTGAGCCACGGAAAACAAGGGAGAGCAGTCTTCTCCTTAATCACCCTCCAGGGCTGAGGGGCCACAGCTAAGGCCAGTGCTCACTGGACTCCTTTAGATACAGGTACAGCTTGTTTTACTGGGCTTCACTTTGCTGAGCTTCACTGACGTTGCCTTTTTTGTTTGTTTTTTACAAACTGAAGGCTTGTGGCAGCTCCACATCAAGCAAGTATAAGCATATCCAAGTACATCCAAGCATATCCAAGTATTTCCACACCACTTACCAGCAGCAGGTGCCACTTTGTATCTCTCTATCATATTTTGGTAATTATCATAATACTTCAAACTTTTTCATCATTCTTATACCTGTCACTGTAATCTGTGATCATTAATATTTGACGTTACTCTTATAATTGTTGTTGGGAAACACAAACCACACCCATGTGAGACAGCAAACTCACATCGTTAATGTCGGGAGTGTTCTTACTGCTTCACTGACTGGCCTTTTCCCCATCTCTCTCCCTCTGCTCAGGGCTATGAATTCCCTGAGACCCAACGACATTAAAATCAGGCCAATGAATAACCCAACACTGGTCTCTAAGTGTTCAAGTGAATTGAACTCTTCTCAAGGAAGAGTTGTACATCTCTCACTTTAAATCAAAAACTAGAAATGGTTCTACGTAGTAAGGAAGGCAGGTTGAAAGCTGGGATCGGCCGAAAGCTAGGCCTCTTGCAGCAAATTAGCCACACTGTGAATGTAAAGGAAAATTCTAGGAGGAAACTGAAAGTGCTACTCCAAGAAACACATAAATGGTAAGAAGCCAAAACAGTCGAATTGGAATTGCTGACATGGAGAAAGTTTTAGTAGCCTGGATAGAAAATCAAACCAGCCACAACATTCCTTTAAGCCAGAGCTTAATCCTGAGCAAGACCCTAATTCTCTCCAATTCTACGAAGACTGAGAGAGGTAAGGAAGCTGTAGAAGAAAAGTTGGAAGCTAGCAGAAGTAAGTTCATGAGGTTTAAGGGAGAAGTCACCTCCATAACATAAAAGTACAAGATGAAGCAGTAAGTACTGATATAGAAGCTACAGAAGTTATCCAGAAGATCTAGCTAAGATAAATGACAAAGGTGGCTGCACTAAACAATAGATTTTTAATGTAGATGAAACAGCCTTCTCTGGCAAGAAAATACTATTTAGGACTTTCATAGCTAGAGAGGAGAAGTCAATGCCTAGCTTCAAAGCTTCAAAGAACAGGCTGACTTTCTTGTTAGAGACTAATGCTGCTGGTGGCTTTAAGTTGAAGCCAATGCTCATTTGCCATTCGGAAAAATCCTAAGGCCTTCAAGAATGATGCTAACTCTACTCCACCAATGCTTTATAAATGAAACAACAAAGTCTGGGTGACAGCACATCTGTTTACAGAATCACCTATTAAAAATCTGAAGTCCATTTTTGAGACCTCCTGCTCAGAAAAAAATAAAATTCCTTTCAAACTGTTATTGCCCATTGATCAGAATCCCTGGTCACCCAAAAGCTTTGATGGAGATGCACGAGGAGATTAATGGTGTTTCCTTGCCTGCTAACACAACCTATTTTACAGTCAAAAACTGACTTCAACTTTCAAGTCTTGTTATTTAAGAAATACATTTTGTAAGGCTATAGCTGCCATAGGTAGTGATTCTTTAGATGCATCTGGGGAAAGTAAATTAAAAACCTTCTGGAAATGATTCATCATTTTAGATGCTATTCAGAACATTCATGACTCAGGGGAGGAGATCAAAATACCAACATTCACGGGAGATTGGAAGAAGATGATTTCAAACTTCATGGATGACTTTGAGGGATTCAAGATTTCAGTGGAGCAAGTCACTGCAGATGTGCTGAGAATAATAAAAGAACTAGAATTAAAAATGGACTCTGAAAATGCACTCAATTGTTGCAGTCTCATGATAAAACTTGAATGGATGAGGAGTTTCATTTTAGGAATGAGCACATAATAGTTTCTTGAAATGCAAACTATTCCTGGTGAAGATGCTGTGAACATTGTTGAAACGACAACAAAGAATTCAGGACATTCCATAATCTCAGCTGATAAAGCAGTGACAGGGTTTGAGAGGATTAACTTCAATTTTCTAAGAAGTTCTACTGTAGGTAGATGCTATCAAAATGTTATCAAACAGCATCACATGCTACAGAGAAATCTTTTCTGAAAGGAGTCAACTGATGTGTCAAACTTCATTGTTGTCTTCTTTTAAGAAATTGTCACAGCCATGGCAACCTTCAGCAGCCACCACCCTGATGAGTCAGCAGCCATCAACACTGAGGCAAGACCCTCCACCAGCAAAGACTATGACTTGCTCAAGACCCAGATAATTGTTAGCAACTTTTTAGCAATAAACTATTTTTAAATTGAGATATATACATTGTTGTTTTAGAAAAATGTGATTGCACACCATGTAGACTGCAGCATAGTGTAAACATAACTTTTATATGCACTGAGAAACAAAAATAAATCCTGTGGGACTCTACTGTGGTGGCCTGGAACCCACTGGGCAGTACTGCTGAGGTGCTCCTGTCCGCGGCTGGGGTTCTGGTGCCCCCTGCTGCTGGAATTCATCAGGGTCGTTTCCTTGTTGAATGAAGGGTTAGGATTTCAGTCTTCAATTCCAGGATACTGAAGGCTTCAGGAAAAGCAAAATAAATGCACTCCTGATAAGCTGATCTCCACTGAGGGTAGGCTGGGATTATGACTGTCTTACTTTTTTGTGTTTTTCAGTATTTCACAAATAAAGACAAGACAGGATAAAGATAGAAAGTAATTTCCAATGTTGCATTTGTATATGTGCTGGTTTTTCTGCACATATACATATGTTGAAAAAATTGTCTTTATCCTGTGGGAGAAAATGTTTGTCAGCTTGAAATAATTTATTTTTGGGTTATGTGCCTTAGGCTTCTGGTGTGCAAAAGTATCTTTGAGTCAAATGCCTGTCTAAAGAGATTTCTTAAAAAAAAAAAAAAAAAGAGAGAGAACGAAGCCTCCATTTGTACCACGTGATCCTATCTTATCAGCCATCTAGACTGTGTTACCAGTTCAGATCCTGTACTGTTGGGTGAATTGAGTTTAAAGGTAGATAAAATAAAGCTATAGTTACACTATGTAAACTGATCTGGAAAAAAAAAATTTAACAGGCAGTTTACCTACCATGACATTGTACATAGTCCTTGTGTTCATTTTTCTCGGGTCTAGTAACCATATGTAATTCATACTCAGCATAAATGTGTGAATTTTTAAATAGTCCTTGTAATTAAATTGGGGCTTAAGAGCAACACGGAATCAAAAGTTCATGACGCTTGTTACTTAAGTCTCAGATTGTGAAGTAAGGAGAAATGTCAAATTTTTAGTGCTGCTTTTTTTTCTTAACTCTGTCAATAAAGAAAAATATTTAAAAAAAAAAAAAAAAAGAAAGAAAGGACTTTGTACAAAATTGCCTTCTGAGACCAGCTCAATGCTGCATGCTTCTAGAACCAACCCTGCCTGGACACCCAGCGAACACTGCCTGGTTTGGATTTGAGCGCTCACAATTTCCTCTGCCCCAGTTGGGAGATTATAGGCTGTGCAGTTCATAGGAAAGTTTTGATTTCTGATACTTTAATTTTCGCTGAGTTTCAGCAAAATAAATGTGATGTGAATGAGTAAAAACATATACCCTCATTGGCACAGTCGGAGAGATGAAACTCTTGCATGAAGCTTGCCCCGTGTGTCCATATTCCATGACTTCAGTTGGATAACTGGGTCTAAGAAACACACGATCTGCCATCATGTCAACAGAAAACAAAATGCTAATATTTAGGCTTTCTCACCTCATCTCCTGCTTGCTAGAGATGGAGGTACTAGGGGTGGGGCAGGAAAACAAAGAAGCAACATGTTATAAACTTGGCCATTTTTCTCTAATCACAGTCTAGGCCCAAAGCAGACCCAGGGCACAGTTCCTTGGAGGAAGCATCATTGATGAGAAACTGGACTGTTACTGAGCAGGGGTGAAAAGTCACAGGGTGGAGAAGTGTGGACGTTTCAGAATAAGGGAGCTTATTTTGCCTGGAAAAGAAAAACTTGAGAGGAGATCATTTTTCATTTTGACATTACCCAGGGACATAGTACTGGCCTGGTATTGTTTCATTTCAGAGCTTGTCTAGAATGGAAAACCAACAAAATAAATGAACCAAAACAAAACAAAACAAAAAAAATGAAAAGAAGGAAACCAAATAAACTCAGACCCCAGAGAGAAGATCTGTACCAAGCCTGCAGCATGGTCAGTCTCTCGCCTCCTGCCCCTGCTTCCATGAGGCTGCCTGCAGGTCCAGTCAATCGGCCTCGGTGCCAAGAACATCCAAAAGAACACTCCGAGGCAGTGTTCTCAAGTTGATCCATCAGGGTAAACAAAGTAATAAAACATCTGTTTTCATTTTTATCTCAACCTTTTAAATATTTTATTGTAAGGCATATGTCACAAGGTATTTGAGTACAAGGTATGCAGGGTACAGGAGTTTGTGGCCCTCATTTAGAAAGCACTAAGTTGACACATGCTGTGTGTTTCATCATAGCGGATGTGATCAAACAGATTTGAGTCCTTGGCTTGGATGATCACCTATGACAAAGATTCTCCGCTTGACCAAACTTTAGTCAGGCTTCTGAGCCTTCTCCTAGGGCTGTCGTACACTTCCCTGTGACATCCATTTTAGCAATCCCTGCTTTGTCAGTTTAGCAAGGACTCCCGCCCCTGATATCTGATTTCCCTCAGTGACATCTGATCAGGTTTCCCGTGCTCCACCATCCCCCATGATGTCCAATCACCCTGGCCTGCCTTCAACAGGAATCTGGTGAGGTGGTTTAGCCAGAATCCCCATACCCCTGAAGTAACCTTTTAGTAATTGCCCATCCACTGACCCCTGCCCCTGGTCCTTGGCTATAAATTTCTACTTACCCATGCTGTCTCTCTCCCTCGCTGCAAGACCCTTTGCTATTATCCCTGTGCCTGCCATGACAGTTCCTTACTGTGCTTTAACAAATGATGTTGGATATTTTTTTCTTTAACACCTGGAAAGTTGTGTGTGGTTTCCAGGGCTTCTCCAGTAGCCTGGAGCCATTTGGAATCAAGAGAGTATAAGGTTGCCTCTACTAGGCCTGTCAACAGAGCCTTAAATATAAAAACGATGGAGGGATTAGAATGCCCCAGGAGGCAGGATTACTGCAGGGCATAGGGCCTGGCCTGTGGTGGGCAGGAAGAACCATGGTAATCAACACATTGGTTGAGCAGATATGATTCTCCACCACTAATCCTTCATGCCATCATCTTACAAACGAAAAAGCAGAGAATATCAGTAGGAGAGCTCTTGGCCATTCACGATTGGACTGAGCAGGAATGCAAAGTCAAGTCAGTCTGCCTTTGCAACTTTCCCAAGTGCTTTTGGTACCCACTGCCTCATCACTCTCTCCTCCTGGCCCCTGGTGCCTCAGCGCCTGGCCTTCCAAGAGTGTGCTTCATATAGCTGGCTTTTGACCCAAGGCCCAGTGTCCTCAAGGAACCATTCTCCTGGGAAGCGGAAGCTGGGAGAGAAGGTCCCTGAGGCTACAGTGTGGCCCTCCATGAAAAGGTTGGCTGCTGTTCTCAGCCTGAAGCCTCTAACATTTCCATCACAAGTTCACTCAGCAGCAGCCCTGGCAGGAGGCTGCACCTGGCATTTGAGAATGAAAGGGAAATAAATGGGGCCATGTGCAAGCACACACACACCAGAAGGAAGCAAGCCTCCCAGGGTGGAGGGAGCCTTTTTGTTACGAGACAGTAGGGATGGAAGGCTATTTCAGTCTATTTCCTTAACCTGCTGCCATGGACTCACTCCTCTGAAGTCTCCAGCCCACTCCTACATGGATAGGTCATCATGAAGGAATGTCCCTGTGTAGCATTCATCAATCCTCAAGACCCCCTCCAATGGCTCATCCCCAGACCTCTCCAGGCGCTTACACCAGCCTCCATGCCCAGAGCACATGGGCCACCCTCTGTTCTTCCACACATGGTGGCTGCAGTCTGTTTCTCACTAGCTCTGTTTATCACAATGGCAGGAGCATGGTCTTGTTCATCTTCTTACCATCTGGGCCTTGCACAATGTGTGGCACAAGATATCCAGGTCCTCAGCCCACATTTGGGGAATGAATGAATTATCCACACATAAGCTCAGAAAATTACTTTAAAATGTTTAGAATAATGAGAGAAAGAGCAGCCATGAGGTCAGTGCAAGTTCCAAGTGGGGTGGTCACCAGGACGGAAAGTCCCAAAGCAATGAGGCTGAGGAAAGGCAGAGCCCTGGTGAAGTTGGAGGGGCAAATTTTCACAGCACTTCCCATGCTCCTGCATGTGGCAGTGGAAAAATGTGGGGTGTCCTGACTTTCCTCTTCACAAAGTAACTCATAATCATGCTGCTTTTCCTGATGCATACCTCATATGGGGTTCTAATTTTTTGTGGAGTGTAAGATGTATTTTCTGCATTCTTGCACAATACAGGAAAGTGCAAAATCCAGAGTTAGCCTGATGTGAGCAAAGTGAACGCATTCAGGTTACGCCAGAGGGATAAAGAAAAAAAAAATGATATCAGCTGCTCCAAGCCCCTTTGTGTCCCTTCCAGGCACTGCCCCTCCAAGGGGTATCCTCACTTCTCTCCCCAGTGATTAATTTCAACAGTTAATCTTCAAGTTCTATGAACATGGGACTATGAAAATGTACTCTCTTGTGTTGGGCTTCTTTAGTCCAATAATACGTCTACGATTCATGCATTTTGTGTCATGTGAATGTTGATTCTTCACTCTCACGCTGTCTAGTATTCACTGGCAAATATATTATTGACAATTCATTAATTCTCCTATGATGGAGCATTGGGGGTTTTCCATGTTCAGATATTTACAGCCTTCTAGGCACATGTGAACACATCTCTGGTGGGTGTGCATCTAGAAGCAAATTGCTAGTTTATGCATTTCAGCTTCATAGACACTGCCAAACATTTAGCAAGGTGTGATACCCTTGTTAATTAACCTTAGAGAAATGTCAATTGATCATACAGAAAGACACATTACCCTTTCTCTGGGACTGCGTAAGAATGCCATTGCTCCATATTTTTGCCAGTCCTTGGTATTTTCCATCGTTTTCATTTTAGCCATTCTAATTATTTTTACATTAAACTTTATTTTGAAATAATTATAGGTCCACGTGCAATGTAAGAAATAATACAGAGAGATCCTGTGTGTCCTTTACTTAATTTCACTTAAAAGTAGCATCTTGCAAAATGATAGTACAATATTACAAGAGGATATTGACATTGATGCGGTCAGGATGCAAGGCATTCCCGTCACCCAGGGACCCCTAATGGGGCCTTTTTGTATAGCCACATCTACTTCCTTCCATCCTGAGTCCCTCCTCAACCCTTCACAACCACAATCTGTCATCCATTTATATAATTGTGTCATTTCAAGAATGTTAAGTAAATAAAACCATACAATATGTAATACTTTAGAATTTGTTTTTCTTTTTCACTCAGTATAACTCTCTGAATATTCATCCAGGTTGTTTCTGCTGGTTACAAATTCTGTTAGTTTACTCTCATCTGAAAATCTTAATGTTTCCTTCACTTTTTAAGAATATATTAATTGGTATAGGATTATTGGTTTATAATTATTTCCTTTAAGCACCTAAAAAATGTGCTACTGCATTCTGGCCTCTATGATTTCTGATGAGAAATATACTGTAATTCCAATTGGTTCTCTCTTGCTGCTTTAAAGATTTTTCTTTGTCTTCAGTTTTCACATTAAATTTGATGTGTCTTAATGCAGGTTTTTGGTTTATGCTGCTTTGAGGTTCACTCAACTTCTTGAATTTGTAGTTCTATGACATTTGCCAAATTTGGGAAATTTTGGTCATTATTTCTTAGAGTAATTTTTCAGCCTTCCTTTTTCTGCTTTCCTTCTAAGAGATTGATCATATCAAAGGTAGCTCTTTTATTGGTTTAGTTTCACAAGTTTTGGAGGTTATGGTTTTTGTTTGTTTATTTGTTTTTTTTGTTGTTGTTTGCTTGTTTTTGTCTATTTTCTCTCTGTTGTTTGGATTGAGTAATTTCTTTTGTTCTGCCATCCAATTATCTGACTCTTTCCTCTGTCTTTTCTATTATGCTGCTAAGCCTATTTACTGAGTTTTTTACGTTTTTGTATTTCTTAGTTCTAAAATTGTATTTGGTTCTTTAGTTTCTTTGCTGAGACTTTCTTTCTTTTGCTTTAAGCATGTTTATTAATACTGGTTGAAGCATTTTTTAAAATTGCTGCTTTAAAATTTTGGTCAGATAATTCTAATGGCTCTGTCATCTTGGTGTTGGGATCTATTGATTGCATTTTCATTTATCTTATGATCTTTTACATCACAGTATGACGTATGATTTTATTTGAAACTTGAACATTTTGTTCCTGTGTTATGAGACTCCAGATTTTATTTAAATATTCTGGTTTAGATGGTTTTCTCTGAAGTCATTCCTGCAAAGAAAGGGTTGTGCTTCTACATCCCTGCTGGGGGAGGGTTGAGATCCAGGCTCCACATTGGCACTGTAGCGAGTTGGGGGTGGTTACTGCCTAGCAAGGATGAAAGCTTCTGACCCCATCCTAGTGGCAGGGGGGTGGGATTGGGGTCCTTCAGCCTGTCAAGGGTGGAAGTCTAGGCTCTCCACACAGCTTATCTTTGCATGGGTGGGGCTGGGGCCTCAGCACTTCTGTGATGTTTGGATGGAGTAGAATGGTTACTGTCTTGGAAGGTTGTTCCTTTTCTAGATCTTTGGCTAGAGACAGTAAGCTTTATGAAAAATGTTTAATTGTGGTAAAATACATATAACATAAAATTTAACATATTAATCACTTTCATATGTACTATTTAGTAGTGTTAAGTGTATTTACACTTTTGTATAACCAATCTCTAGAACTTGCAAACATCTTACAAGACTGGAACTCCAGTCCCATTACACGATTATCCATTTGTTCATCCCTACAGCAAGCCCATGATGACTACCCTTCTGCTTTCTATTCCTATGAATTTGACTGTTTTAGGTACTTCAACAATATAGTATTTGTCTTTTTGTGACTGGCTTATTTCACTCAGCATAATATCCTCAAGATTCATTTATGTTGTAGCACGTGCTAGACTATCTTTCATTTTTAAGACTGAATAATGTTCCATTGTGCTTTTATGTCACATCTTACTTATTCATTCATCTGTTATTGGACAGAAGATAGATTTTTGTTGGCTTTTTTCTTGACTGTGCTGATTGGCATTTCTGGGTTGCTGACTTCTTCACCTCCAAGTCTGGAATATGTAAGGCAAAAGGAAAACCAAGGGAAATTGCTGCTATATAATTTATTGGGTCCGGAGATCCTTAACCAGTTTGTCTTATTCTGTCCAACTCTCTAAGTCTTCTTATGTTTGTCTCATTCATAATTTCCAAAGTTTTAGCTGTATTTGTTGAAAGACGTAGGGCCAAGTGTATCTGTTCTGTTTTCTGGAAGTAGAAGTTCTGCAGTTGATTTTTATGTTAGTTCATAATGAGTATGCTACTCTTTTTGAAAATGTTTTAAGATATCCTAAAAATCGATTTTTTAACTAAATCAGACAAGACCTTTTCTAATTTAAAGTGCATACAATTTTGCTTTTTGGCAATTGAGCTCTTAATAGTTCCACAGTTCTTATTTTGAGGATATTAGATTTGTTTTTAAAGGGATTATAGCAAAAGGGCTATATCTTTCCTCTATTTATAAACCTTGGTTTCTCCTGTTAATACCAACTATCTGCAGAGTGTCTCATAGCCCTTATATGTGCTGAATTTGAAACCACAGACACAAATCTGTTACTGGACTGTGGCTTGCAGAATGACTGGAGATAAATTCTTTCAAGAGTCTCCTAGATTGCTTACAGCTATAACTTTTATTGACTTTCGAACACTTCATAAAATTTAAATTTACTGAGGAAACAATTTGTTATAGATCTTTAGAAAAATAACAGAGGTAGGGTCTCATATTTCTCCACCAACCTGCAAAGCCTCTGGATGAGCAATGGAAGTGGGATTGATATATTTTTGAGGGGCCAGAGAAATTTACTCTAAGTGAAAAATCTTCCATTTGAAGGATAGTATGTATAAATAAATCCTGAATTTATAGGTTCTTTCCATAAAATTCGCATAAGTTTTTTTTTTTAAAAAAAACCCTCTGCTCTGAAAAATATAATCCATAAGGATGCTGTAAAACAGTTTGAGGCATTACTGAACCACAATGATTTGCCTATCTTCTTGAATAGAATGTTATGATAGAACCACAAGGCAACAGACATTGCAACAGCTCAAATGAACAAGTGTCTGGCTCCAGGGGAAAGATGAAAATAAAACTAAATCATAAAAACTTTTTCTTGCTTCATTTCTTCTTCTAAAATTTTAAAAATCAGAAATAAAAAATTCAGAGTGGCTTAACTTTTATTCCTGCAATACTAATGTGAAAGACAAAAGCTTCTAGGAGTCCAGGCACCTGATTTTTAGTGCAGCGTCACTTCTCAGCACAGAACTTAATACTCATTTCAGAGAATTTAATACTCATCTTAAAACATGATGGCCTTGAACAACAAGGCCTGGTGATAGGGAATAAGTGTAAATCCCAATGCTTTGGTGTATGGAGTTCATGTTAGAACCTTTTACGATTTGTGGAATCATTGCTAAGTGTCCTTGATACACCCTACCTGAATGAGTGCAGTCTCAAGCTAAGACCTCAGGAACTCAAATGAATCACTTCAACACACTGGTTGGTTATTTCTTGCTGAATAACAAACTGCACCCACACTTGTAGTATATAACAACCATTTTATTATACCTCACAGTTTTGTGGATCAGGAATACAGGCAAGTCTCAGCCAAAAGATTCTTTTCCTCCACATGGAGTGACTGGAGCACTTGGGGTACTCAGCTCATCAAGCGGTTGATCTGAAGGGTGCAGGTCAGGTTTATTCACATGCCCAGCTGCTTGGCATACGTGTCAGGAGGCCCCTTTCTTCCTCCAGGTAATCCCAGGGCCTCTTCTCCTTTCCTCTGAAGCAGAAAGGTTGGACTTCTTATATGAAAACTAAAGCATCCAAGAGCAAGCATCCTGGGAGACTCAAGTGGAAGCTGCAAGGCTTCTCATGACCTACCCACAGAACTCCAGAACATATTCTCTGTTGCACATGAGCATTCAAGTGGTCAAGCAAGTCACCAAAACCAGCCCATTTTCAAGTGTATGGGAATTGGACCTCACCCTTCAATGAGGTAAGTGGCAGAAAATTGGTGCCATCTTTAATGACATAGTCTCATTTTTTGCTGTTACAGGTAGCATAGTAATCCTGAATTTTTAAAAATTAAATCATCACTAGTAAAGATTCCAGCATGAAACAACAAATAAACATATTCCGTATTCTTGGTAAGATTCAGAAACTTTCAAATAACAAAGGTATTTATGGAGCAGACACTCCAAGGCAGGCTGGTACAAGGCATCCTTCCTCCAAGTCTTACATGCAAAACATCTAAGAAATGCTGCCCACACTGCTGGGGAGGAGACTGGGCTGCAGGTGCCACCACTACACCTGAACCAGTCATTGCTCCTGCTACTGGCTGATGTTTATTATATATTGACTGTAAAATGGCTGCTATGAAAACTATGACACCTGACTTAGTGCTAAGTACCTCATCTGTCTCTTAAAGTTCTCCATAGCACCACTGTGGGGCTGGTCAGGTTCTGGGGATGACTCTTTTCCAGGCTTGGAAACAGCTGCCTTCTCAATCCGTCCTCATGTGTTGAAGAGAGCCCTGATGTCACGTTCTGTTCCCATAATACCACTGATGCCATCATGGGACTTCGCCATCATCATGTCATCTACTACTAATTAATATCTTAATGTCTTCCTTAAGGTGCCACCACCTAACACCATTACGTTGGAGGTTAGGGTTTCAACAGACAAATTTAAGGGGAGCAGAAACATTCAGTTCATCTGGTAATATGTCTTGTTAAGTGTCTCTTATCCCTTAAGGTGGCCATTAATGAATATTGATTGAATGAAAAAATGAATGAATGAAACAAAGCACCTACTGAAAGTAATTGACAATATCCAAATTGCAGTACTGATGGCCAATTGAGATAGGTGGTATGGCAGCTGAACCCCTAAATTTGCCCCGAGCTTGATATGTGACCCCAGGCCAACCGTGTGTGTGAGACCCCGAACACAGCTGTTCCACCTGTAAAGGATCAGATCTCCTTGAGGAGATCTGTTTCTTAAGTGTCATTTAGTGCCTGTGTGGTGTGGGCTAAGGAAACACAAAGACCTTGGAGAAGTAATCATTTTAAGGAACACTTCACAGCTTTTGTTATTTCGAAGAGAGACCCTGAACTTGTCTTCAGATCACGTATATAATCTAGGCAGGGTAGAAAGTCTTGCTTTCCTAGAGCCCCGATGCCCAGTAGAGTTTCAGAGACTATGCAGCCACACCATTTGAACATTTTATGGAGCTTTAACAAAATCCAATTTTATTATTAACAAAAGTTTGATTTTAGTAGCTATCTATCTATTTTGAAAATGTCAATGGTATTCTAAAGGAAATGGGAGCAGAATTTGTCTTCCCTGAAATTGAATTCTTGTTTAACGGATAAACCTTTATTGATGTTGCAGCCTCTGAGGAAGCACAAGGTTTATGAGGCCTGGATGGTGACGAGGAGCTCAAAGACAGCAGGGATGAACAAGGACAAGGACAGATTTGCTATTTGGCAACTAACGCTGAGACTAGGGAATACAAATGGCCCAGGAGTCAAAGTTTCTGCTGAGGCCTTCTTGTAAGGATTGCAGCCATAACTCAGCATAGTTTGGAGCTAGGGAGAATGTATCATAGAATCTGGTGACCAGAGCACATGTGCCTTTTGCACCTTACAAACACAACCCCGCAAAGGTTTTAGGAGAGTCAGGACCATGATAGAAATTTGCAATCTGAAGGAGACTGATATGCAAAGAGATCCCAGTTGTTGGGGTCTGTGACACATGCATGTCTGCCTGACACTCAGCCTCAAATTGAGTTGGTGTTCACGGGTGACTTCCTGGACATTCAGGCCCCTTCTGGGCCAGTCAGAAGAGCAGCCTTTCTGAGGTCCGCATTCACTCTCCCACTCATGTTCAGCCTGTCCATAAAGGGTAGGAAGTATATAATCATGTGCGTTGAAGATGAGACCCTCCTTTATATCTAGTAATTAACTCCTTCCAAGCCAGAGGTCTTTTCATGTCCTCCTGTCTGTGCTGGATATGATCTAAGCATGCAATCCCAGTATTGACTGACAACATTAGCAGAGCCTGGCACATAGTAAGTGCTCAGTAAATTTAATAGGGATGTGCCAATAAATGGGAACAGGGGTATCTGTGTTCATTATAAACTTAGGTCAAAAATAACAATAACAAATTAAACAATAATTGTAACCAACATACAGCTAAGAAGTAGAGCACACTATGGTGGGGGCCTTCTTAACTCCCACAGTAAAGCTGAAAGATGAATAAATATGCTGGATAGCCCGAAATTTCTAAGACCTAGATAGAAATTTATGGCACAAGTCTTGTAGTCAGTCACCTTTTACAGAGTAAAATACCAGCAACCACTACTCTCAGAGGTGTGTGTATGTGCACAGGCATACACTCCTAGAATTTCGGATTGTGAGATGGACATGCAGAGTCTTATTTGTAGCACCACCTCTGACTTTTCCTGACTATAGTAGTAAGTCCCTCCACTTTGAAACCTTCTTCTATAAAACACAAATACTATGACTTTGCATGTATGTTTGTGTGTGTGCTGTCTGTCTACACTGTACACAGACTGTTAGTGTAGGTGAGTTGATATTATTCATGACTTAGAAAATTGTTTATTTGCCCCTTAGGTTCAAACCATGATATGATGATCACATTATTTTAATTCTTTCAATATTTTTGGTCCTCCAATATAATTCTATTCTTTTGTCAATTAAGTCTCATTTTTAATGAGATGTATCTTGAATTTTGTCTCTTCTTTCTTATCTATTCTCTCTTCAACCACCCCAATCAGGCCTTCTTCAAGATCTTGTCAGGATCACCAATGAATGGCCCACAGTCCACTGCATTGCCCCTTCTTAGAACTCCTTGTATCCAGCCTACTTATGGGCATCAAATTGGGCCTGCCCAATATGGACACTTGAGTCCCCATCACTCTTAAATCAGCTCCTTACCCTGTCTTCTCCATTTCAATAAAGGATGCATCATTTGCCCATTTGCTCCAACCCAAATTCTAGGAGACTTTAATTCCTCTCTCTCAAATCCAACATCCAATACAAAAGTAAGTCATATTGTTTCAAACTTCAAAACATTTCCCAAACTTGAAAGTTCCTGCCGTTTTCACAGGCATAACCGAGTTCATCATCTTTCTTTTTCCTGGAAAACATCAGTAGCCTCTTGTCTTTCTTCTCTACAGTCAGTTTCATACACACCACCTAGAGTGAACTTCTGGAAATGTGAATCTGATTATACCATCTCTCTATCCAAACTTTCCAAGGATTTCCATAGCACTTGTTCTAAAATCCTGACTCCTTCCTATGGCCCCAAGTCCCTAAGTTATCTAGCCACCTGGGCTGGACTGTGTTTCTCAAAGATGATCAAACTTACCTATTTATCTCATCCCACATGCTCTCTTAATGTGGCTGATGCTCCTCCCACTCTTTAAAGAGTGGTCTGGTCTCTGTAGGTCTGGACTTGGACTGGTAGAGCACAGCAGAATTCATATTGGTTGGATTATAAGGCTATGCTGTGTAAAGAATGTAGCTTCCTCCTATATCTCTCTCTCTCTTTCCTTGCTCACCTTTAGAACTCAGCTACCATGTTGTGAGGAACTGAGGTCCCCAGGCAACAGTCAGTATACACTCACCACCCTTGGGAGGGAGCTTATTTGGCAGTCGCTCCCCCAGCCCTGGTCAAGCCTTCAGATTATGGATGTCCAGCTGACCTGTGACACAAGAGACTCTGAGCCAGAACCACAGATGAGCCCCTCCTGAACTGTTGGCCAACAAAATTCGTGAGACATAATAAGTTACTGTTATTGCTTTAAGCCGCTGAGTATTGGGCTGACTTATTGTTGCCTAATGCTCTGACTCTGCTTCAGCCACTCTGGGTTGCTCAAAAAGTCAAGGCTTATCTCTGCCTCAGGGACTCTGTGTTTCTTATTCTTTCCAAATAAAATTTTTCTTTCTCATATTGCCACATGGTAACTTCCTTACCTCATTAAAATATCTGTTCAAATGTTGTATACCAGGAGATCCTCCCTCAGCACTTAAATAGCCAAAAAAGTCCTCTTCTTGCCTCCACAGTTATTTTCTAGCCTATTTTCTCATGGTTTTTTCTTCACTGCACATTACTGTAGCTGAGACTGTATGTGATGTATTTATTTAATTATCTGTCTTCTCATTAGAATATAAGCTTCATGAAGGCAGAAATTTTAAGTCTTATTCAACAGGTTCCCCAGAGCCTAGAAGAATCCACAGCACATAGAAAACAGACAAAAGAAAAAAAAACTCATATAAAACATGTTAAATAGATATTGAAATAACTCAATCATTTCCTGGGTTCTTTTCTAGGATTCCATCAGGGAACCCTAGTCAACACCATATGGAGCAAAAGAATCACCTGGCTGAGCCCAGCCAGAACACCTGACCCACTGATTGTGAGCAAAATAAAATAAATGTTTTTGTCTCTGTTTTGGGGGTGTTTATAATAAAATAATAGTTTACATGAACAAAAGGCTTCCACCCTTTTATTGTTAATATCAGTTCTTGGTCCTCTTCCCTGAAATATTCCTAACCATTCATTTCAGGGGCCTGATGCCAAGGACAGCCTTAAGAAACCCTGATAGAAGTTTTTTCTGCCTAGCAGAAAGCATAGATACATCAAGAAATAATTAAAGTCACACTCTCAATTCTTAACTTCTTTTAATTGAGATCATCAAAGAGAAACAGATTTCATTACATGCACAGCATGTGGGCTACATTCTCTGGCGTTCATGCTTTATTCATTCAAATGGTTTCATTTCATTCAAATGGTTTTGTTGCAAATAAGTGACTTAAACTGAAAAAGAAGAGAGGATAGAATAATTTAAACTGAAAAGTAAAATATAATACTTGGAAGATTGTTCTGTCAGGAGTGAGACTTTAAAACTAAATTTTTAATGGCCAATGTAAAAATTTAATATACTGCATGTACCTCTGGAGGGATGGTATATTTAATTAAAGTCAGACAGCCAAGACAACATTCGCTATAGAGACACACATCTTTCCAAATGGAAGTATGCCTTTGCAACAAGATTTCTACTCTTTATTGTTTAAGGATTTTTCCCTTTCATTTTTAATAACATATCTTTTAAATATATTTTACTGTTTTCTCTAGCACTTCTGTTGTTACAAATGTCAGAGATTGCTGAAATACATAATGAAAAAAAGACATTAATCTATAATTCTACCACCTTGTTCTAACCACAATTAACATCTTTTTCTTTCTATTCTATTTCTATATCTATTCATGTACATTCCCTTTCTAAGACTGGAAGAATGTATGTATTGTCTTACACATAAACCAACATCACTGGCTTTGCTGTGATTTTTTTTTCTGTTGGTGAAGTATGTATTTATTCTATTAGACACCAAAGCAGTTCAAGGTGGATAATTTGTCCTGAGATGCCTGGATTGGACTGATCAGCTGACACAGGCCAAGCTCTGGTGACCGTTTATGTCATCAACAACTATTTAGGCATGTGCTGCACGAGGTAACATCAGGGATAGACATTAATATAAAATCTGGCACCTGCTGTTAAAGGGCTGCTGGGTCAATAGGAAAACACTGGCTACAGTGAGTATTTTATTCTAATATGATCAATGCAGAAAGAGAAATATGTCCCAGGTAACAAAGAGATAGGAGGAGAGATCATTTACTGCCCTTAGTACAGTTAGAGCATCCTGGCTAAATTACATCAATTGTCTATAATTAAAAGAAATAATTATTCCAAAAAAGTTCAAGCTGGAAAACAAATGATCCTTAGATCAAAAAAAAAAAAAAAAAAAAGGCAGGACCAGGCGTGGTGGCTCACGCCTGTAATCCCAGCACTTTGAAAGGGTGAGGCAGGCAGATCACTTGAGATCAGGAGTTCAAGACCAGCCTGAACAACATGGTAAAAACCCATCTCTACTAAAAATGCAAGAAATAGCTGAGTGTTGTGTTGTGTGCCTGTAATCTCAGCTACTCAGGAGGCTGAAGCAGGAGAATCACTTGAACTTGGGAGGCGGAAGTTTCAGTGAGCCAGTACTGCGTCACTGCACTCCAGCCAGGATAACAGACTGACAATCCATCTCAAAAAAAGAAAAATAAAAAACAAGGTAAAGAGAGATTGAATGTTAGACACCACCCAAGACAAGGTTAATATCCTAAGTACACACATAAATGCCTGTCCGCCGGCTGCAGATCAGCCACACTGAGGTTCTGCTTTGGGTCAGTCAGTGCAACATAACTGGTTATATTATTACATGCTCTTATATTGTATGCATAAACCAGCTGCTCTAGAGAGATGCAATTTTTTCCTGACCACTGAATAGGGGCCAATTGGGATCGTGCACTATAATATAAAAATCATCCCATGTTCAGCCTACACCAAAAATCTCAACTCATGTCAGGATTTGAACTGTATTTTTGCTACCAGAAATTGCCTGAAAACTGAAATGCAAATTGACGCTTAATTTTTTTTTAATTTAAACTGTCACTTCAAGGATTGACTTTGCCCATTAAAGCTCTTCAGAACTTAAAGATGTTCTTTGGCCAAGGAGAATGGCTTCAGGTGTCCCCTTGAGGCTTCTCAAGTAGCCCCTTGTGCCTGTGCTTCAGAATTCTACAGGACTGAATAGACTTAGAGGACCTGTGTTGGCATCTGCCCTTGGTGACTGTTCCCAGACTGACCTTTGTTGGAATCTGGGCTCTGAGAGTTCCAACATAAGGCAGCCCCCTCCTAGTGCTGCCTTGGTATCAAGCAGTCTTGGTGCCCCACTCAGATCCCCATGGAAGCCTTGAAAGTTCTGTACACCCATCCCCCAGGTTCCTTGTGCAGCAAATAATGGCTCACATCAGTGCCTTTCTCCAGAGGCCTGCCTGTGAGCTGGTGGAGCTGCTTGGAGGTTCACAGAAGTATGGAATCCCTAATCCGTGGCTTCAAGATGAGCCAGACACACCCTGGAATATACATTGTAGTATACTCATCGTATTAGGCTGAAGCTGGGTCTCCACTCAAAACTGCACTCCTTCTCTATTAGGCATTATCCCATGAACAACCAGTTTCTCCTGGGAGTACGTCCTTAATAAACCACTCACAGCTGGACTCTTGGCTCAGGTTGGGCTGGTGGAATAATTCTAGGTCTGCTTCATCAGGTCCACCCCTGACAGAGCCCATTTCTAAGGTTCTCCTAAAATCCTGTGCCTCCTCCATCCTTCTCCCTCCCTTGTTCAGTTTCTTCATTCTTTGCTCTCATGAAGAGAATGAATTTTTTTCTTGAAAGCCTGATCTCCTGACTCAACAGTTCACAGACAAGGCATTGACATATGAAGCTATTTCTTTATTGCTAGTTTTCATTTGAATCTTATCAATATATCACATAATTTTAGAGCTGAAAGTAAGCTAAATAATAATAAAACAAGGAAACATTTACAAGTGTTAAGTGTCTGCTACATGCAAGACATTTACCTAGTTGAACAAATTCAAGTAATATTCTACAAATCCCCATTCCTGCAAGACAATGCCCCAGGGAGCTTAGAATATGACAATAAGAAGAAAGAAATGCAGCTTCTGTCTTTATCCAGCTTGCCATGCTGCAAGTCGCTCACCTATGCTACTACTCATCTGTATGGTAACCTTGAAGAGCAGTTGTTATCTCCTTCATTTTGCAAATGAGGAAACAGTCTTCCCAAGATTACTTTCCTGGTGGTCATTTATTCAGAAGGCACCCCCAGGTCTGGTGGCTCTCAGAGCTCACCATCTCCCACCTTTTGCATCTCACATTTACTTTTGCATCTCACATTTACCCACAGCCCCTCTGAGGCTTCCCCCTGTCCCAGTCCAACATCGCTGCCCACTGCTCTCAGCCAGGTAAGGAGAAATGATCCTCAGAGCAGGGTTGTGTACTGGGCAGAGAGGGGGTGCTCAGGCTTCTGTCCCTATCTCAGCCCTGTCCCTTGGGAACATGAAGCCTTGCTTCCGAAAAGACCTGTTTTGTGTCATGTCTCCTCAAGAAAATTATAAATTTTGGAAGATGAGGGAAAAGTTTTATTTCTTTTATTTCTTCCTCAGTCCTATAAATGTAATAAGCACTTAAATGTAAGTTAGCTGTGGTAGTGAAAGAATGAAAGCATCTGTTATTGGCTCAATTGGTCTTTGATAGAAAGTGAACTGCAAACAAAGAGAGGACTCATTAAGACATCAAACATCTGTCATCAGAAATCCATCTTGTGTTTCCTTTATGAATGATCCAATATAACCATGGGGGAAACTGAGGCAGCTGAGAACATCCTTGTCATGTGATGGTGTCCCTAGACCACGCTCTAACTGCAATAAACTGATCTCAGCAGGACGGGATCAGCCAGAAGTTTCCTGAACCTGCTAGCCAAAGAAGCATCTTACCTACACTAGTGCAAATGTTCCCTCTGTGACCCCTCATGGAGTACTCTAATTGAGCCTGAGGTCGCATCACCTCCCTGCTGGGACCCTGACATGCTCTGTTGGTTGCATCTGTATTTGGTGCCCTGGGTGTTCCCACCCTAACTTCATTATTATTTAATTAATTGTGGGTTTAAAGGATGTTTTGGGTTTAAAGGAAGCTTCCTCTCCCCGCAGGGCCTCCCCTGGTCACAGAGAAAGGCTAGGAACTCACACTCTAGAAACTTTAGTTGCCCCACTTCTGAGACCACCCACCCCAAGTAGCAGGCTTCTATGTTGAACCTCGTATGGATTAGGTGTTCCTTAGCACATACCTGTAATTGATGACACTAATTCAAAGGAGAAAATGAAATGATATGCATTTATAGCTGAGAAAACTGAGGCACAAGCCACACAATTAACCCAAGATACACCAGTATTGTGTAGCAAAGCCAGGTTTTGAAGATAAATTGTCCCAGAGACTAAGGCAGTGAGTAAGCACAGAGTGTGAACCCACACAGATTCCCTCAAGTGAGCCACCATGCACATGAAGCACTTACTGTATGTCTAGGATCCAATGATGGATTCAAAATTATAACATACACTGTCTTGCCCTGCCCTGTTCTCAGGAATTCTACATACTTATTAGGAATTAAAGATGTCCTTATATTAGCAAATTCCACAAACATATTTACAATTGATAGCATGAAGAGATGATTGTTTGGTTATAGAAAGAGAACATTGTGAGTGAGAAGCTTTATTCAACAGAATAAAATTTCTTTAACAGCCACTTACAGTCTGTCAGATAATAATCAATTTTGATGTGGGAAAAAATATTTTGAACCATAAACCTTAGAATATTATTCAAAAAGTAATGAGAATTTGAGACCCTAAATAAATCCAGATTGCGTTTTTGGGGTTTGTTATGTGATTCTTTAGCTTAGAACCTCTTTAGAAAATCACAATGGGGCTGGGCATGGTGGCTCATGCCTGTGATTCTAGCACTTTGGGAGGCCAAGGCAGGAGGAATGCTTGAGTCCAGGAGTTGGAGACCACCCTGGGAAACACAGCGAGACCCCCGTCTCCACCCAAAATTGAAAAACTAGCCGGTTGTAATGGTACATGCCTGTAGTCCCAGCTACTTGGGAGGCTGAGGTGAGAGGATCGCTTGAGCCAGGAGTTCCAGGTTGCAATGAGCTATGATCAGACCACTGCAGTCCAGCCTGGGTGACAGAGTGAGATCCTGTCTCAAAAAAAAAAAAAAGAGAAAGAAAGAAAGAAAGAAAATTATGATATTGAATGAAGTGATTGAGTCAACTGCTGTGCTGAGTCTATGCAAAACAAACATCTCACAGGACAACTCATGTCCCAACCATTGGACAATCTCAACATCTCTCCCACTCTGGCATTATTCACATTAACACATCTCTTTCCTAGCTTTCATGATCAATTGAGTAAATAAAATATTCCCAGAGGGTCTCAGAAGTTGTGAAGCTATAGAAGTGAAAACACATTAGACCAGTACTCACTGCCCGAAATGTCTCAAAGGCAAGGGCAGATGGTCACCAAGGAAGGAGGCGCTTTGTTTGTTGTTTTAAAAACTAATCATCTCCACGGCAATAATGCTGTTGGCAAATGTTCTCTTTCACAATTCCATATTTAAGAATATTACTTTGGAAGTTATAAATTGCCAGTTATTATTTGATTATCTCAGCTTGGAGTTTGCTACATAATGACTTCCTCAGTAGGATGCTGAGCTGCTAATTCGTAATCTTCTTCTGAAAAAGCTTTTCAGGAAATTTGTAACAAATCCATTAAATTAAAATGAATTTGTGCTATATTGAGAAGTAACTGAACCATATGGGGCCAATCCAAATGATATTCTTTCTTTTTCTTTTTCTCCAACCCAAAGAACATCCATTCCATTTACTTCTCTTGAGTGAGGAGGCATGTGCTGTTTTTAAGGGTCAGGATCTTCATGATTTCTGCAGAGGGAAATCAAATGTCGCCATGAGATCCATTTAAAAGTTTTCTCTCCTATGAGATATGGGTCCAATTACAGTCTGTCATGCTTTGTATAGAGTGCAAGCTGCAAATACTTCAAAAGTGCATTTATGATTTGGAGTTACCACTCTAAAGGGCAGCAGTTTGCAACCCTGGCTGTACCTGGGGAGGTGTTAAAAACCTGGATGTGCAGGTCACACTCCAGAGCAATTAGATTAGAGCCTCTAGTGGGGAGCCCAGGCATCAGTGTTTTAAAAGCTCATCAGATGCTTCAGATGTGCAATGAGGGGCAGTGGTTTCCACATTTGAGTGACTGCATCCATGTTACATGGAGCACTTGGTAAAATACATCTGCTGCCCCCTCAGACCTTGTTTCTGATTGAGTCGGGCTTGGATGGAGCTGAGAATCTGCTGCTTGTCTGGGGATCACACTCCGTAGAGGAAAGACCTGAGGCCCATTCAGAAAACTCAGATCCAAATCCCAGTAGCTAAAAACACATGAGACTCATTTTCAACATCTGCAGAATGGGGCAAAGTAATTAATCCTTCCAATCCTTCTGAGAGAATTAATTGTAAATAAGGTTAGTGAACACTCTTGATAAAACTTAAGGTTTGCAATATTTGGGTTCTTTTAGGTTACAATGAATTAAAATCTCTTAAGGGATAATGTTCAAAAAAGTAAAGATCATGGCTTTAATGAAAATAAAAATGTGCCCATGATTTTATTTATTAACTAATGATCTAAGACACAAAAACGGGCTCAAGGAACTATTAGGCTACCAAGAAACTGAAATGATTTGTTAATAGATCAAAACTGGGTAATATTTTAGGCACTCAAATGTAATGTTTGGGAAAAAATTGAATGTTTCGATTATTCTTCCTACACCCCAGAAATTAATTCCACCTCCGCGAAGGGAAAAATATTAGCATTGCCCTGAAAGGAACTGCTTGCATCACAATGGACACAAAACATCTGCATCACAACGGACACCAAACATCACTCTTAGCCCTCCAGATGGGGATTTCTTTCTTCATTTTGTTTTTGTTTTTGTTTTTGTTCTGAGACAGAGTTTCACTCTTGTTGCCCAGGCTGGAGTGCAATGGCGCAAGCTCAGCTCACTGCAACCTCCACCTCCCGGGTTCAAGCGATTCTCCTGCCTCAGCCTCTGAAGTAGCTGTGATTACATGCGCCTGCCACCATGGCCGGCTAAGTTTTTAATTTAATTGGTTTTTTTTTTTTTTTTTGTATTTTTAGTAGAGACGGGGTTTCACCATGTTGGCCAGGCTGTTCTGGAACTCCTGACCTCAAATGATCCACCAGAAGAGTACTTCTATTTCTAGGAAATGCAAAATAGCCTGGTTGAGGACAATTAAAGACATTCATACCGTAGAATTAGACAGTCCCTGGAGGTGCAGTGTCCTGCATGGGAGGGTTGAGATCAGTGGTCTTCCCTGTTCTTTTCAAAAGACAGCCATCATGATGAAATTAGGAAATTTATTGTCTCAGGAATTCTTATAACAGTGATCCCTACTTGTCTTCTGAGAGACAAATTACCTTGGCTTTTGTTTTCCGTGTTCCTTTTCTCTGCCTTTGGTGAAAGCCACAAGCCCCTATACCTGGCTTTCTACAACTAAGACTAGAAAGGAGACTGGGATAAAGAACGAAGACCCTGCTTGATTCTGGGAATCCTACCCACCAGGCACTGCCTGACACAGTACCTCCTTGGATCCCATTCATACATTATATGTATAATATTAAAAATAATCAAAGTCAGTCATTTGAGAAAAGCGAAGAGACAAGAAGCTATACTTTCTTAAGTGACTCAACCCAAAATCTCTAGAGAGAACATGTGCAAAATCTCTAGAGAACATGAAGGAAACTCAAGTAGAGAGAGTAGAGAAAAAGATCAAATTACAGCATACTGTTGTTTTAGAAATAAAAGTGGAGAATAAGATATCTCATTGTGGCTTGGATTTGCATTAGCTGATGATTAGTGATGTTGAGCATTTTTTATATGCTTGTTGGCCACCTGTGTGTCTTCTTTTGAGAAGTATCTGTTCTTGTCTTTTGCCCACTTTTTAATGGGGTTATTTGATTTTTGCTTGTTAAATTAAGTTCCTCATGGATTCTGGATGTTAGACCTTTGTCAGATGTATAGTTTGTGAATATTTGCTCCCATTCTGTGGGTTGTCTGTTTACTTTGTTGATGATTTCTTTTGCTGTGCAGAAGCTCTTCGGTTTAATCAGGTCCCACTTGGCAATTTTTGTTTTTTGCAATTGCTTTTGAGAATTTAGTCAAAAATTCTTTCCAAAGGCTGATGTCCAGAAAGGTATTTCCTAGGTTTTCTTCTAGGATTTTTCTACTTTGAGACCTTACATTCAAATCTTTAATCCATCCTGAGTTAATTTTTGTATATGGTGAAAGTTAGGGGCCCAGTTTCATTCTTCTGGGTATAACTAGTCAGTTATACCAGCACCATTTATTGAACAGGGAGTCCTTTCCCTATGGCTTATTTTTGTCAACTTTGTTGAAGACCAGGTGCCTATAGGTGTGCTGCTTTACTTCTGGGTTCTTTATTCTTTTCCACTTATCTATCTGTCTGTTTTTGTGCCAGTATCATGCTGTTTTGGTTACTATAGCATTCTTAGGCATTTTAGTAGGTATTATCAACTCTCGTAAATTGCTCTAGGAACATACTTTTATAGGCTAAGAGAATTTTTCCCTATTTTTCAGCTAGTAAGAGTTTTTATCGTGAAGAAATTTTGAATTTTATCAAATATGTTTTCTATATATATTGAGGTGACTATTAGAATTTTCTTTAATGTGTTAATGTGGTGAATTGCATTTATAAATTTTTACAATATTAACTTCCTGCATTTTTTAGAATAAGCTTCAAATTGATTATAATATTTTAACTTTTTAATACTCTAGTTATTTTCTATATTGCTTAGGGGTTTTACATTGATGTTCATAATCATGTTTAAGCAATCATTTCTTGTTCTTATACTTCCCTTTTTAGATTACAATATTACAGTTACCATTGTTGAGTAATGATCCTTATTTTTCTCTCCTGTGGAAGAGTTTTATCACGTTGGAATGATCTGATCTTTAAAAGACAGATTCAACTTTTATGTAAAATGGTTTGGTGTGTTTGGGATTTGTTGTTTTTTTTTGTGGGAGGGGGGGAAGATTTTGAAATATTGATTCAATTTCCTTAACAATAAAAGGATTTTATTTAGATATAAATTCTGTTGGCAGAGTTGCACATTGTGTCTTTTATTATCTTTTAATTAGCTTTTTAATCTCTGCTACACCTATTGTTATGATTCTTCCCCATTCAGTTTTTTTAAATAGTTTTGCCATCAGTGAAATGCAAATCAAAACCACAATGAGATACCATCTCACACCAGTTAGAATGGCCATCATTAAAAAATCAGGAAACAACAAGTGTTGG